>NC_052519.1:7867447-7899947 GCF_014356525.2 Nilaparvata lugens
ACAGAAAATTGATAAAGTAAAATAATTATATAGGTAGATAAGATCAAATAATTGATTAATAAAATGAAGTAGGCTGAAAGTAGATCAGGGTTATCAACTTTCAGTAATATACAGCAGTATGCAGTGGATAATTGAAATAACATGAGTTTATATAATATATATATATATATATAATATATATATATATACAATTCGTTCTATAACAGGTTTAAAGGTTTATATTGGTGGAATGGGTGAGGGATGGTTGTCATGTGATCGTTCTAGGGCCGGACAGTTTCAGTCATTTGTTCCAAAATATGTTTTTTTAAAGTCAGGATGAAGCTCGCTCGGCTCTCGATAGACCTGATAGAAACAGGAAGTGCATTCCATGCACGACAGGCACTGACTAAGAAGGATTTTGTGAAAATAGTAGTTCGATGATTGGGTATCCTTAAAGTACTTTCTCCGGTTCTAGTATGTGAAGCATCTATCCTCCTACCTTCAGAGACAAATTTGAAATCATCTTTAAAATAGTTCGGATTACCGTATTTCAAGATATCTCTAACAAGCTTGACTATTCGAAAAAGCCTCTGATCGGGAAGCTTCAATGTTGAACTAGCAATGTGGGCTGGGGTGATATGATCATGGCGTTGGAGAGAGTAGACGAAACGTAGACAATAATTTTGGCAACGCTGTAGTTTATCATTCAGAGTGACTTGCATATCGTTAAGAACAGAATTACAATACATTAAATGTGGGAAGATGAGAGATTGAACCAATAATAATTTAATGTTTCTAGGGAGGATATCGTGCATTTTCTTCAATGCATGCATGGCTGAGAATACCTTTTTACAAGTTTTGTTCACTTGTTCTGACCAGTCAAGAGTATTATTCATAATAATGCCTAAATTTTTAACTGAGCTACAGTAAGGAATGTCATTACCGTCTACACTAATTTTGTGAATCGATTCAAGGTCAATATTGTTTATAAGACGAGAATATCCAATTATAATGGGTTGTGTTTTGATGGGATTAAGCTTAAGGCCATTTTTCTTTGTCCATTCCACTATCGAATTGATATCCTGATTCATTATTCCAACTGTTTCATTAATTTTTGTTATGGGACAGCTTAAATAGATTTGAAGGTCGTCTGCATAAGTATGGAAACTGGAGAATTTGATAATGGAAGAAAGGTCATTAGCATACAAAGTGAAGAGGAGAGGGCCTAAAATTGAACCTTGTGGTACTCCATGCATAACGTTTTTCCAAGTTGACTTTTTGTCACCGACAGATACACATTGTTTCCTACCTAATAGATAGGATTTAACCAAACTAACGAGTTGTGACTGAAACCAAGAATAGCCAACTTATTCAGAAGGACTGTATGATCAACAGTATCGAATGCTTTAGAAAAATCAAATAGGGTGAGGATGGTGCATTTTCTTTGGTCCATAGCTAACCTTATATCATCAGTGACACGAAGCAGAGCTGTCTCAGTTGAATGGAATTTTCTAAAGCCTGATTGAAAGTTATGAAGCTTACTATTGTTGTCTAGAAATTTTACAACTTGAGCATGAATGAGTCTTTCTAGCACTTTGGACAATGCAGGTAAAATACTGATTGGTCTAAAATCCTCAACTTTATTGGGTGATGGAACTTTATTTAGAGGGCGAACCAGAGCAAACTTCCAGTTTTCAGGGAAAATGCCTTCTTCAAGTGACTTGTTGAAAATGTATGTAATGGTTGGTAAAACAGCAAATAACATCTTCTTGATAAATTTAATAGGATTTTGTCTACACCCGTAGCATTACTATGAATACGTTGAATTGCTCTGAAAGTGTCTTCTTCTGAGATTGGATGGAAATGAAATTGATCAGTGATTGGTAAATCTAAGTTTGTAACCTGCTCTTCAAGATCATCTATATGATTAGCAATGACAACTTCGTCGCGTTGGTTAGAGTGTGAAACGAAATGGTCATTTATATTATTCAATGGTAAGTCAATTTGTGGATTCGATTTCTGTTTGCCAAGCCCGAATTCTTTTATTCCCTGCCAAAGTGATTTAGAGTCTTGTCTATTGTTTGTCATAAACGAATTCAAGTACCTAATCTTTGAGTTCCGTAATTCCTGTTTAACCCTATTTCTAAGGCTCCTATACTCTATCAAACTGTCCAAGTCAAATGTCTTTTTAAATTTTCTATGTGCTTTGTCTCTACGTCCCATCATCTTAAGTATGTCTTCAGTCATCCACGGTACTCGTCGTTTTCTATTAATCCTCCTTGTCACATAAGGTGCATGTTTGTCATACAAAGTCAAAGTCCAATTCTCGAAAGTCTTGACCATGTCATCAACTGAGGGTAATGCTTCAATTTGATGCCATGGAGTCTGAGCCACATCAGTCAGGAAGGCGGCTTCATCAAAGTTTTTGAAGTCTCTATAAGTGATAATTTTCTGTTCTGGCTTGGGTATCTTATGGGAAAGTACACAGTAGATCAAATCATGTCTAGAAATAGCTGGGACTGAGATTTGGCCTGCTTGAACAACCTCATTGGGATCACTAACAATGAGAAGGTCAATGAGTGTGTCTGATTCATTAGTATGATGAGTTGGATCGAGGGGTAAAATAGTCATGTTTAGGCATTGGAAAATTGTAGTCAGTTGAAAGTAGTCAAAGTTACGATTCGTCATGTTCAAGTCGGTGTTCATATCCCCCATAACTAGTATACGGTTATAACAAGGCATAAGAGAAAGCAAGGCATTTTCGAAATCTGTGAAATGACCTATTTTTGGTGGGCGATAACAGATACCAACGAGTAATTTATCAGTACTAGATAAGGATAATTCAAGTAGCATAAACTCTGGTCTGGAACAATACTCTTGTTTAGATGTGATTAAAACTTTTGTTTTGATACCATCTTTCACATAAATTGCTACACCCCCACAAGCTTTATTTAATCTATCATTCCGGAAAAGATTATATCCAGGCAATGCAACAAAATTTGATGAAATACTAGGCTTCAAAAATGATTCGGAAATTCCGATTATATTGAAGTCCTGAAAACGGAAGATTGCTCTGAGTTCATCAATGTGGCAACTGAGGGATTGTACGTTAAGGTGAGCAGCCTTGAAAAGTTTTTTGAAAGAGTGGAGCTTATTTGCTAGAAACATACCTGCGTCATTATTACTATTATTGAAATAATCATACCTACTTGAGGGCGAGCGAGCTGACGTGTCAGTGAGAGGCATCATGGAAGCAGCAGACCAATCGTGAACCGACCTCAGAACGACACATGACGGGGGAAATGGGGATGAAACTGATAAAACTTAACCTAAATGAAAAAGTCTCTTGATTCGAGTGCATTCAGTATGCCTTGACAGTTCGGCTCCCTTCACTATTTAAAGCACTAGTTCAAAAATTCACTAAACACAATAAGATGTAGATGTGTGGAGTTTCGGTGATGAATAATCCTAATGGTGAATAAGATGAAGATTGAGGAAGAACTGGTAGTGGGAGATCTGGTCCAAGTGGAGATAGAGCGAGTAGGTATCCAGTAGTGGAAGAATCGGGTCCAAGTGGAGGTAGAGCGAGAAGGAATCCAGTAGTGGAAGATCGAGTCCAAGTGGAGACAGAGAGAGATGGAATCCAGTGGTGGAAAATCGAGTCCAAGTGGAGATAGAGAGAGATGAAATCCAGTAGTGGAAGATCGTGTTCATGGTGGAGATAGAGCGAAATGGGATCCAGTAAAAACTGAAAAAGAGAAGAAGAAGCCAGCAGAAAAACGAAAAATCTTTGAAGAAAGTTATCAATAGAGGAAAGATACATAATATAACTGATAATGAATAATATTCGCATAAAATTGAAGAGGAATAGTATGATTTAATGTGGAAAGAATCGAATATTATATGGATAAATATATGGATATTAAGAGAAAAGGTAGAAAGATAAATAGATATAGAAAGAAAAATAAACATTTGAACATGCTGGATAGCTAGTGGAAAAATCACAGGGAAAATAATGATAATAATAGGGAAGAAAAGAAGAGAAAGAAGGAATGTGCACAAATCGCAAAGAACTTATGAAACTGAACTATAGAATAAGAAATAGAACATCGCATTGTGATCTTGAATTAATCAAGGAGAGAAGAAAAAGAAGAAGAAGAAAAAGAAGAAGAAGAGAAAAAGAAGAAGAAGAAGAAGAAGAAGAAGAAGAAGAAGAAGAAGAAGAAGAAGAAAAAGAAGAAGAAAGAAGAAGAAAAAGAAGAAGAAGAAAAAGAAGAAGAAGAATAAGAAGAAGAAGAAGAGAAGAAAAAGAAGAAGAAAAAGAAGAAGAAAAAGAAGAAGAAGAAGAAGAATAGAAAAGAATAATAATCATCATCGCAACAACAATATTCAAGTAAACATTATAAAAATAAGATCAAGAAGAGAACGAGAAAGAAAAATAAGGAGTAGAGGAGACAATGGAGAAAGTGCTAGATTATTTTGGATGAGTTTTAAATAGTATTGAACGGTGAAGTATGAAAAATATTATATAGTATTAGAAGTATAATTAACTATTGGGAGTTGCAATAACGATAAAAGTAGTAAATTGAGAACTGTAATAGTTTAGTGATGAATGTCTAAGATAACGTTAAATGAACACAGCCCCTATATAAGCATATGAACAGACTACCCACCCCTCTGTTCTATCAATAATTCTTCACACATTAGCTTCTATTGTTCAAGCTGTGGCAACAGTAGAAGATATCATTATATAGAAGAGATTACTATCTTTACCTATAGATTACATCCATATCTATAACGTATGTTAATCATCCAATTGATTTGAAATTCAGCATTTCGAAAATTATTAATTATGGAAATAATTTTGGTAAGAGATGTAATAATTATTAGTAAGAATAGAGATAATGATTCTCTAGTACCCTCTGGAGTATAGTAGTTGATGCATTGAACGTAGTTTTGGGAATTAATATCAAGATAAATTATTAATCAGTATTAACAAATGTGGATCTCCTAGTTTGAAATAATTGCCTCATGTATAATCATAAATAGCAGTGGAAAGATTCATTTATAGAACAGAAAGCCAGCTCATGAAAAATGCCAAGGTATATCTACTGTGAAATGTATTAATACGAATTTCCTATTATTGTGGTGAAGGGCACCTTAGTCATCGAATCCTGAAATGATTTAATTTACCTTTATTTTTTGAAGGTCATCCTCTCGACTGTGAGGTCATCCTCTCGACTGTGTGGACCCTCTTGGATCCTCCCTCGCCGATAGAGATCTTGATCCTCCCGTCCGATGACCAGACATTCCTATGCCCATGACGGTCGGCTGCAGCGTTGAGGATCTTGAGACGCTCCGCAGTCAGATCCTCGCGAATGGTGACGCCGGAACCCTTCAGCTTCCTCTTAGCGTCGAAGATCATCTTCCAGGTCCGGTAGCTGCAGAGTCGTACTATGATGGGTCGGTCCTTGGGTTTAGCTTGCCCTTGTTGAGGTGGTTGACGCCTTCCAACGCGATGCGAGCGGTTGACATCCGCCAGAGTCACGGGCACGTTCAGCTTCTTGTTGAAGACATCGAGCGCCAGCAGGTCCGTGTCTTCTTTGTTGCTCTCCGGGATCCCAAAAATACGTATGGAATGTCGGCGCCCATGTTGCTCGAGATCGTCGACCTTCAGGTGACAAGACACCTCTAGCTCACGAATTCTATCGTGCAGCTGTTTGTTCTCCTCCTTCAATGCCTGAAGTTCCTCAAAGATAGACTTCACTGCCATTGATACAGCACAATGGACAGACTCTTCGATTTGCTGTCGAATAATTCGGAGGGTCTCTTCAGACAGTGATCCAGAAATAGCTGGCTCTGGCTTCGGAGCATTGACCTCATTCCTCGGCGTGCCTCTGTTCGGTCGAACCATCGTGTACTGTTAGGTGGATTTACACTTTTACAGGCGAGAAGGTAGACTGAAGAATTAGGAATGTTTTTTCAAGATAAATAAAAAGAGTGTGAGTTAATCAAAAATATAATTTCACTATTGAATTAAGCTCAAGAAACTGAATAACTAGATGTATAATTTGAAGTGAATTGTACTGTATAACCCTACGAAATATCTGTTAGAAGACAGAGCCGAACTGACACACGTTTACTCACTCGACATAACCAAGAGTGATGAAACCAAGAGAAAGAGAGGGAGAGAGAGAGAGAGAGATTTTTCAAACAAAAAAGAAAATTGAGAATGTTCAGTGGAGGTCAGTGATCTTGAGTGTGTCAGTCAATAATAGGCTACCAATTCCAAATTGGAATAACATGAGGGCATTTGAAAATTTGTATTTTTAGTCGGTTCATTCAGAATATTTATTTATGGTGCCATGCATTAAACTACTACTGATAGTAAAACAGTAGAATTATAATTGATTTACAGCATTTTATTGAGATTTTCGTTTAATAGTAATTATTTACAATTGTAATTGTTTTTTGACAGCTCCTACACTCTGATAAGAGTCTCTGGAAGCTCCTTTTTAAATAAAACACACTTTTTTACGTACTGAAAACTCAGGAATTAGCTTAGCTGATTTGGGTAGGTGACCGATCATTCACTTTACGCTTGCAGTGCATGCTCAGTAGGTTAAGTAGGGATTTTACTTCACAGCTTACTAAAATTGAGAAATGATCATTTTCATGTCTATGATAAGCTGATTGATTACTGGTTCCAGCCATATGATACAATATCATCAAAGTTCCATGATGGCTAAGGTTCATAATAACCTCAATGGCGACAACATATAATTATGTAATATTGAATTTATAGTTTTGTACTGCAGTTTTGTATGAAATACAAGCTTGAAACAACTTTATTTCTTTCGCAAAACTATGCGTCGCGTGATAACTGTTTTTCTCAAGCAATAAAGTCCGGTTTTATGCTAAATACATGAATAGCCACTGTCATCAAGAGTATCATAATATAAATAGAAATAAAAATCTCAGTACCCTTTTTTGAATTCTTTTATCACATGTTTCAAAATGGCATGAATGTTGAAACATGTTGTGATGAAATAATTCAAAAAAGGGTAGGCCTACTGAGATTTTTATTCCTATTTATAGAGTATCACCTAGACTTAACAAAGCAAACGAAAAGGCATATGTTGTTGAAATTTCCTTAATTGCATTCCAGAGCTATAAAATGTTTTTATCAAAATTGACAAAGATACTGGTTGAGGTATGTCCATATACCATTGAGGAGTAATTTTGCATGCCAATTGAGCTTCACTTGAACTGTCTGGTGTTACGCAGTAAATAATAATAATAATAATGAAGATTATCTGGGATCTGTTCCAAAAAATTTAAAATGCCCTTACAAGTTCTCCCTATGTTATATGATATCCACAAAACAAATTCATCTGTGTAATGAATGTGCATCTCAAGTAAATGTTCCTGAATCACACAGGAAATTTCCATAGAACATACTTCATTATGTTCAGATTACATTTCTTTCAATTGTTTTATGAGTTAATATGTGGATATGTTAATATGTGAAGTGAATATGTGAATATGTGTATGTGAATATGTTTGAATAGCTTATGTTTTTAAACTACAGCTAGAGAGTCAACTTCTTTCTTGTGTTGTGCCTATTGTTGTATTGACTCCCCTAAGCATGGAATTGTTCCATATTAGAGGAGTAATTTTCAGGGGGATGTATTGTGAAATGTACTTTTTTGAAAATAAAATGAATTTGAATTAAATGTACATAAATCACACTTGCTTAATATATATTAAATATTAGTTGAGCGTCTTTTCTTGATGATATAATTATTTGAATTTCACAGATATTGTTTTATAATTCCAATTCTGTTTGGTTTATATATATATAGGGCTCCATCAAAGATGATGTAAGGTTCCAGCCTGAACTGTTGCAAACCGACGCCCGGCAATGTAGCTACTGCTTCACAACAGTCTTTTTGTCTGATGTTTATTGCAAATGCAGTTGTTTAAAACAAAAAAGAAAATTGCGAATGTTCAGTGGAGGTCAGTGATCTCAAGTGTATCAGTATATTTCTGATTTGTGTATCAGCCAGATAAACTGATCCATAAAATTGAAGCTGAACTAGCCTCAAGTACACAAAAGACTACTTATCTTGTAAGAGTTCTGGACATTATTGACTTCACATATCTCTTAATGTAATGACTGGAGAAAGTTTGTGATTGAAATTGATGAGAGTAGAACTCTAATTATAAGGTAAGTCAAATGATCTGTGTTTGAGAATTCTTTCTTGGAAGAATTCATTGTGGTTCGTTCTTTTGTTTCAATCATTCAAGGAATCCTAGGAAATGGTTTAAATCAATGTGATGAGAATGTTCAGTGGAGGTCATTAATCTGAAGTGTGTCAGTTTATTTCTGATTTGTGTATCGGCCAAAGAAACTAGTCCATTACAATGTTGCTGTACTAGCCTGAAGTATATAACTTGTGAGTATTCTAAATATTATTGACTTCACATACTTGTGAGTATATAGACTGAAGAAAGTTTTTGATTGGAATTGATAAGAGTATAACTGCTCTAGCTATCAGGTGTGTGCAAAAGATCTTTGATTGATAACTTCTTAAAACATAATTTGTATTTTTTCCATTGATTCAACCAAAAGCTCGTGACAACATTCAACAGGTAGGTACCAACATCCTGCCGCTAGGAAAGTAGGTCAAGACAACCTAGAGAAGTAAAATCTGAGGGAAGAGACTTGAGTAATATTACTCATTGCCATCTCAGTCACTATAAGACCAATAAGACAAGATAAAATTATTCAATGGGAGAAAAATTGTAATTGGTCACGGAATATGAAACGATCTAATGGAAAATGCAATGGACAAAATTCAGCAAATGCCAACATCCTGCAACCAGTAAAGAAGGTCGGGAGAACCTAGAAAGGAAATGTCTGAGAAGGGGGACATGAGTTAATACAGCAATAATTTATATCAAAACTTCCAGACATGCTGATTTATACCTGGAGAAAGATGTATACCTACAGTTTTAGGTGAATACTAAAGCACTGAGTAGTGATTTCAAAACTCATATATCTGAAGCTGACTTCAAACCGCTGGTATCAATATTACTCATTGCCATCACAGTCACTATGAGTTTAATAAGACTTGAAGGAATTTTTCAATGAGAGAACAATTATTATTCTAATAGGTCACGGCATAGGAAATAACCTGAAAGCCTGGTGGCCAACCTAAATGGCACTCTAGTGTCGTGCTTATACAGGGACATCAAAGGAACAATGAGCAGCTGTGGTCTCCAAATAGGATTTAGGTTTTGAATTAGTTAGGATGTTAGGTCTCCAAAGGATTTTTGGGTTTTTGGCAGAAATGGTTCAGATTCTAAACAAAATACTATCTTCTGCAAATCTGGAACAGAACAGGACCCTGACCAGTTCACTTTGTTCTAGTGAAGAGTAAGAGTAAGCAGTTGTACGCTTGAGCTATCAGGTGAGTGGAAAAGATCTTTGAAAGAGAACTTCTCCTTGAAAAATAATTTGTATTCTTTTCCATTGATTCAACCAAAAGCTTGTCTTTTCGCAAATTTCCGAAAGGCTCATATTGTTCGTGATATATGCAAAAAACATAATATGGCACTTTCAAACCACCCCCACCACCTTATCACAGGGGGTAAGAGAGAGGACTTTCGATATGTTCACCCCCTTACTACCCTTAAAAGAGGAGTCAAAAATTGTGTTCCAAAATTTTCCCTCTATATATTTTTGAGCATTCGTTGCCTGGACTAGTATCTCATTACAAGTTAAGTGAGCCCCAATGACTCTTGAAAGGTTGTGAGCTGTGGAATTATTTTCTTTTTAATATTGAATCAAACTGGAGTATGCTCCTTGTTTTAGTTAAACCTATTTTGCTGTATTTTATAATTTCTAATTTTTGGATTAATATTCTACTCTAATCTTCATTTAGAGGGTCAATTATTTTTGTGCGGAGAAATTGAATAAAATAATGCAATGAAAGTTGAATTACACTCAATACTTTGTTGACTTTGTTTACCTGATTTACAGGCATTTATTAGTAAGTAAAAGAATACTATTCAACTTGTAAGACATGAAAGTAGCATAATAATAGTGGTGCAATTGAATAATTTATTGAGTGCTCATTTCTCCTTTCACTCTATTATCAGTCTATGAGCTTCAAATTACTGTTTTCTTTGAACTTACTACAATTTATAAGTTATTCATCCTTATATTTCTTACATAAATCTGTTGTATAACAGGTGATTCAGACCATGTGTAACAAAAACATCTTTTTCAGTCATTTTTTATGAAATAAATCTTAAATTTCCTCAAGTTCTCATGAATTCCCGGAAATGTATGATTTTTGGGAATATTTTTACTAAGGGCAGGTGAAAGAACAATATAGAAGGGGGCCGTTTTCAGAAAACTATATTAGATAAGCTCAGGAAGAACAATATAGAAGGGGCCGTTTCCAGAAAACTATATTAGATAAGCTCAGGAAGTATTCAAGTTTCTTTCAACTTTACAAGTTGAAAAGAGTGGAATGGGGAGGTTGGACCCCTATGTTCCTCCAATGATCGGAATGCCAAACCCAGGAGCTGATTTTGTAGCTCATTTTATTTGGGGCAGTACTAGGCAACTGGTGGGGTGATGGAGCACTTCAATAACTCACATGGAGGTGTATCACCCCCTGATAATCAACCAAATGAAGATTGGGACGTTGTATTTTTCTTACTATTATTCTTTGTTGGTTAATATTCCCAATTGACCAGTTATCAAGGCTCAAAGTAACAGGCTTAGTTTTATTATTATTATTAGCGTATGGCAAACACATAGACACACACATACACACACATGAATTCACAAAAATATATGCAGGTTTTTGACCTTTGTCAGCTTGAAAAAAATATATATTTATATATAAAACAAAATAAAACCATCTATCTAGGTTATAGAATAAAATATATGACAAAGAAAAGTGTATATATGCACAAGGAAATAGGAAATAATCAAGTCAAACTTGAATGTCCAGGTTGGTTATGTAGGCTATTGCTTGTGGAGATGCTGCTACAAAATCATCTGAACCGCCCTGATAGGCTCGAATAGCACAGTGCCGGATGATATGATTCATTGTTTGTCTAGCCTCTCCACAATCACAATCAGGGGAGGGCAATCTACCCCAGTCACTAAGAGATGCTCTACATCTTCCACAGGCTTAGTACTTTTCATTGATTTTCATATGCTTCTATTCAAGTTTTGTGGGAATTGAATGTGGAGCCTCTTTCTCTTCATTTCCAACTTGAATTTGAAAAATTGTACTTGAAATTGTCCAATTCAAGTACATTCAAGTACATTTTTGTCTGGTTAGATGTCACCTCAACCTTGACTGTTGTCTGGTACGAGCCAGAACATGTTCGCCTCTGACTGGCGAACACTCCCTCCCATGTTCAGATTCGAGGACACAGCCGTCAAATGATAACGCAGGTGTCCTAAGGCCAGCTCAGCGAGGACAGAAACCTCATGTAGAGCCAAGAGGGCAAATGCTGGTTTGATCCCGATGCTCAGTACGTATAGGGACTTCGAAAGCACGGCCTGTTGATCCTTTTGGCTTGAGGAGATTCCAGCAAGAGGTGTCAGAAAAGTTTCCACAGGGATAACTGGCTAGAGGCCAAGTTCATAGCAACATCGCTTTTTGATCCTTTGATGTCAGCTCTTCCTATCATTGTGAAGCAGAATTCACCAAGCATCAGATTGTGCTGACTGAAGCTGAACTAACCTCAAGTACACAAAAACACCATATCTTGTAAGAGTTCTATACATTATTGACTTTTACATTGAAATTGAAATTTATCCTTCCGAAAAATACATTACATTACAATATATAACTGAAAATAGTGGAGAAATATTGTTTAAAACAACCCCTGAGTTACTACAGTGTGGGGTCGTTCATGTTCCATATGCATTTTTTATTCTCTTGATTGGTATGGTTGAAGCGTTAAACAAATATAAGAATTAAATAAAAATAAAACAGCAGAGCTCTGCATAAAAAGAAACGTAAATATAAACTATAAATATAATGCTTTCAATATGAATAGTAAATATGATCAGATACAGTACTAGAAACTATCAAGTTAAAATCTGAAAAATGGGAGAGAATTCTGAATAAAACTGTAATTAGATAAAGCTATAAAATATAAGAAATAAATTTAGCTGAATAAAACTCTTGAAGCTTGAATATTTGACCAAACGAAGTGAGATCTAAAGCTGGGTTTACATCAAAGTTATTAACAGAATGTTAATAACTAAATCCTTATAGATCCTATTAGTAGATTGAACATAACTTATCATTCACATGATGAACATATGTGTTAGTCAACTTCCGTTCAATCTAATAGGATCTATAAGGATTAAGTTATAATCAGTTTGTTATTAACTCTGGTGTAAACACACCTTAAGATTCAAGTTGACGGTTTGGCATTTCTCTTAATGTTTATATGTTGCACATTTACGGCGAAACGCGGTAATAGATTTCCATGGAATATGACAGGTACCCAAGCAGCAAAATAATCAGTTTAAAGTACTTTGAAATGTAATTTTAAATCACTTTCAAGCACTTTTAAATGATTGTACAATGATTTACAATGCTTTAAGTGGGCAAAATTGTGATTTATAAACTACTTGAAAATCATTTGAAATCACTTTCAAATGATTGAATAAGTTCTTCAGAATCATTTAGAATCATCGATTTATGTACTTTTCAAATCACTTCAAAGCATTTCGAAGTAGATTTAAATCACTTTCAAATTACTTTTAAATGATTGTACAATGATTTACAATGCTTTAAGTGGGCAAAATTGTGATTTATGAACTACTTTCAAATGATTGAATAAGTTCTTTAGAATCATTTGGAATCATCGATCCATGTACTTTTTAAATCACTTTAAAGCATTTCAAAGTAGATTTAAATCACTTTTAAATTACTTTTAAATGATTGTACAATGATTTACAATGCTTTAAGTGGGCAAAATTGTGATTTATAAATTACTTTCAAATGATTGGATAAGTTCTTTAGAATCATTTGGAATCATCGATCCATGTACTTTTTAAATCACTTAAAAGCATTTCAAAGTAGATTTAAATCACTTTTAAATTACTTTTAAATGATTGTACAATGATTTACAATGCTTTAAGTGGGCAAAATTGTGATTTATAAATTACTTTCAAATGATTGGATAAGTTCTTTAGAATCATTTGGAATCATCGATCCATGTACTTTTTAAATCACTTTAAAGCATTTCAAAGTAGATTCAAATCACTTTTAAATGATTGAATAAGTTCTCAAGAATCATTCAAAATCATTGACTTATGTACTTTTCAAATCTCTTCAAAGCATTTCAAAGTAGAATATTCATACTTCCAAATCCTGTTTGAATTACTTTACAATGATCAAAAGTTCTGTGAATGGGCAAAATTTGGATTTTTCAACTACTTGAAAATAATTTTGTATCACTTATATTATTGAAAACGTTCTCAAGAATCTTTCAAAATGTAGGCTACTCTAAACTCACTCTAAATAGCATTTCATGGTATAATAAAATCACATTCGAATTCATTTCTAATGAATTACAATGCTTTAAGTGGGCAACATTTCATGTGTAAACCAGTTGAAAACCATTTGAAAAGCACAGTCAATTGTTGTAATAAGTCCTTTAGAGTCAGTACCGTATTGTTAATTACATTTATATCAGTACCGGTACCATATTATTTGAAAGTCGTTTCCAAGCATTATAAAATAACTACCATATCAGTCTGATTAAGATCAATCTGCATAACTGCAGGATAAACCAATTTCATGATCACCCAAGTCATCAAAAGCTATGATAATCCACTTTAAATATTATGTGATGGAAAATATATCTTCAATTTTATGTGACAAAAATTATAATCTACTTTCTAGAATAAAAAGGATATTCATCTGGATGAGAAAAATTACATGACTTCAAAATTAATTAATAAATCCTTTACTTGAACGCATTCACATCTTATATAGTATATTACTGGATTGGAATTAAATTTTCTCAATATAATATTATAATCAGGCTCAAAAAGTGTTTAGACACTGTGCTTGCACTTCATGGCTCTGAAGCTCCAAAATCCTCTACTGTCTCGTCTTCATCGACTTCAGCATACAGCGAGATGTTTCTCCTTTTCTCCATGTCTGTGAACAAAAATTAAATCAACTTAATTTTAATTTCATCTTCACTGTATAACTTCAGGTACAAAAATTAGTAAAAAACGGAAGCATTTGCATGTAGGCCTACAGCAGATCAAGTTCAACAGATAACAAAATTGGAAGCTTGAGAAACTTAGTTATGTGTATTATCAATCAATCAATCAATAATAATTATTATGAAGAATGTCGTCTAAATTTGGAAATAATATGTTTACTTTACTTATCTGTTAGAAATACAAAGTTATTGTCATAAGAGCTCGTCGTATTGGATTATTTCAGTTGCTCTCCTAAAAATGTAATTTTCACCTCTAGATAAATACCACTAGAATATTTTAATGACGACTCTGTATTTCAAATCAATAGAACAAAAGAATAGAATATCAAATCATTAGAAATATCCGATTCGACAATTTGAATGGGCATTTTTCATGTAAGAATTGGCATTTGTTCTATAAAATTATGACCAAATAATATTTCGTTGACTAAGTCCAATTTTGAGAAATTATGATTTTAGTATAGCCTACTGTTAATTGTTATAGCCTTATGTGTCGATTGAAGTATATCAATAACTATGCAATATATGAACTTTCATTTTATTTATTACATAAAATTGTTCTTCATTGCCCTCTTTAATAATAATACATTTTTATTGCTTCACAAGATACAAAGATGCAATATAAATTTGAATAAACAAATGGAAAAAGGAAAAATATACCGTATCCAAAATAGTAAAATACGAATACTTGAATAATTATTTTACACAACAAAACAAGTATATTTTGCAAATAAGGTAGGCAACTCCCGAGATATATAGTATATATAGTAGAGGCTTTAAAGCTTGAATAAAAGTTATCTCAGTGAATTCGACCTGATATTAACTATTATTGACCATCTATTTATTTGTTTCTCTTTATTAACACGACAAGTATTAGTTGATTCGTTGAAAAATATATTGAGTATCGGTGATATAATATATTACAGGGCATATTATGTAGGCTATAGCCTATATGTAATGTGATAAATTACATAATGGTATGTGCAATAAATTAATGGATGTAAAACATCCATAAGTCATTACAGAACGCAACCCCGAATTTAGATAGCATTCACTTGACTATTGCTTGGTAAACTATATTCCATTCTCATTTACAGAGATACAATTAAATCATAATGAACCATATTAAGACTTTTTTTACCTGCGCGCTCTTCTAAATTTCGGTTGCAGGAGCTAATCGTTAACTTCTTTTCCACTGACAGACTCATTGACCATCTCTTAGAAATTTCTTTGGCAGACACCTGGAAGGATGAGATTAGATTTTAGGATTGGAAAGAATCATAATACAGATACTTACAGATATATATATACAAATATTAATGGAATGAGTGAGAAAAACCCCAGACAAGCAATATGGAAAATAGCACATCTTTCATGAACTAATTATTGATATCTTATTACAAAAGAATTGTTATTAAATAAGTTGAAGCTAAGAAATGTTCAAGGGGTATACTTATAATGGATTACAACGTTTTAATAAAATGAAATAATGTCAAGTATTAATTTATGAAAATATAGTTACAGTTAGTGTTAATTGGGCTACTTTTATGGAAGCTGAATTCAAACTGAATGTAATAACAGAACTTTTCATTAGAAATGGAAGAAAAAGGGTAAAACTGGAATAAAAATAATTATAAAGAATTCTTTACCAGTGTGGAAGTGGGGTATGCAGAAAAATTGAAATTGGAAAAGAAAAATTGGAATGAAGATTCAATAAAAATTTAAATAGAGAAAAGGTAAAAATAATGGAGGAAAAATAATTTATGTATGAGCGGAGGATACAGAGAAATTAGAAAGTATGCAGCCTCTCTTCATAAACTGTTCTGGCAGCCCCTCCAACTGGAGCGAGCTACACGTACATCACACCACACAGGAGGTTACCGAGCGCCAAGCGCGAGTCAAAAAAGGAGTCAGAGAAGAAAAAAATGAAATGAACACTGATAAATTGATTTCCTTAATGTAATTTTTTCAAGAAAAATATGTATTGAAGATCTTTCTTTGGACAAATGTAATACCGGTACAGATAAGAGTACCGACAGTAAAAAATACTGTATAAGTTGAAAAGAATTCATCACTTTAGTACTGTATTAATAATATAATTAATAATTCACTATGATTTACTACTTGAACTTCTAGTTCATGAGTTCTAATGATTAAACTTTTTCAAGAAAATCTAATGCCGTATTGATACTGACTTGATAACAGAACTTCCGTAAAAGGAATTCGGTTGTCATTGTGGATTAAAGTTATTATTGTGATGATTCTGAAATAATATAATGTATAACGCCAAGTAGATGGTGTTTCTACAACAGCATTACTTGCCACTGAGTGAGTGAGTTGAGGAGTGTGGAATTTAATTTAAAAGTATTTGCGCAAAATGATGAGATGGTAGGTAATTACAATTATCTTACCTAATTATAAGGTGTATCTTACCTTTGAAAGTTTTATTCACATTTGTCCAATGTGTCCTGAGTTTTCTTCTAGCAATTAAATTCTTTGTTGTTGCTGAGATATGCATTATGAATAATTAATGTATGCTTCCACTTTTTTGCTCATCTCTTTTTTCGATACCGTATTACTCTGTAGCATCATTGTAATCATTCTCCATACATTGCCAATCGCAAACATTTCCCTGCAAATGAAAATTTGACAACAATAGAACAAATTTACAGGTATCAATATTGCAGGTAGAAATATTATTCATCTACTTTTTGTAGGCTTATTGTTGTTACATCTACTCCATCCTCTACTTATGCATATTGAATTCAGTCAATGATAATAAACAGCTGAATAAGAAGCGTCGGTACCTCAACGTTTTGTAGCTTTTCACATGTGAGAAGAGGTACGATATATAAATATTTATGCTGGATTGTTGTTAGAAAGGTTTTATCTGGATTATTTTCTACCTTATTCATTGAACAAGTGAAGCGAGTTCTTAATTTGGACTCTAGGATTTTACCGTTAGCACGATATGTTACTCGTGATAACAGCTACTGTACCGAACTCTTTGACTAAACTACTTCAAAATTTGAAATCAGCAATCCATGCCAATCCCCGATCATGGAAACCAATTTTGAATCATATTCTCAATCGGAACCTTTGTAAATTGATATTCTGGAAGTTTGTAGTTCAAATCTTCCAAACAACTTTTAACAAATCCGGAGTGTAGCATTAGGGTAAGTTATGCAACTCACCAATCACTGGTCAAGTCAAGATAACTTTTGTTGAAAGAATGTATTTGATTAATGTATGATTATCATAGTTTCAATTCGGTCGAGGTAATAAAGGAATATTTCTTTACGTAGGGCTTTGGTTGGGGTTGGCGCTAAGTCTATTAATATTGTGAATGAAAATAGAAACATTTTCCAATTTTGTGATAAATGTTATCTAAAAAAGTGGAGGAATTTTATTCGATACGGTAGTCTCCATTTTATCATGAATGTAATAAAAGTTCTTCTTTGATAGTCTATATATCTTGGTTACCGGTTATCGAATTAAGCTTAATCTGATGTTACCATTGGTATTTCAGTGTTTTTTGATAATAATATTTATATAACCTGCAACAGTTACCAATTTTCAATCCAAGTGAGAATTAATTTAAACTAGATTAATAGATATATAATCTACTGGGTTTTAATCATTGTATGCGATCGGTTCATATATGGCACATATGGTACATGTGATAAATCTATAGCTCAAGTTGATTGAGGAATTCTGAACCGACTCACTGATCACAATTTATGAAAAACTACTCCATTGATTGCGATAAAACTATAAAGGATTTCTTATTCCTGAAATCACATTACAAACGAAAAACAGCACAGCTTTCTTAGGTCCTAGGTGCTCTCTGTGAAGTCTGGTGAAGATAATAATTACTTTAACTTCAAGACAGTTTAAGGACCGTTTTCAGATATTTTTTAAACGTTCAAGTCATGTTAGCTTCTAGCAAATCATTAATCAATTGATGTATTAATAATGATCTCATATTGGGCTCATTGAGGATGGGTATAGTAATGACAATCGTTCAAGTATCTAGTCCGCATTATTGTAGCTTATCTGAAAAAGTCTCTCCATAATTAAAGACATTAAAAGAGATAAATTATCGTGATTTGCATGATAGGCTACCAAAGAGAATGAAGATCTCAAACTTTTATTTTTATAATTTTGCTGTAAACTTACTATAATCATAATTTATATACTATATATTATTAGGATAGGAAGAGAGTAATGAATAACTTATAGCCTTTCATCAACAGATATTTCAAAAACTACCTATCATTCCTGCAACAAAACTGTAGTCTAGTGTGTTCTATAAAATTTTGTTGCTTTCACATTATATTTGCAACAAGTTTTTTTACTACTCAAGTTTTAATACTTTGACAGATTATACTTTCATATGACTTCAAACGTTAATTCATTTTTATAGGCCTACTTATTAGTTATTAATTCAAGTTTATAGGCCTACTACTTAGCATTTATTATTTTTATGAAGATTATAGTTTTACTCATCCTACTGCTAGTATTAACTGATCTAATATTGGATTTTAAAGGAAAGGATTGGCTTATTATTTTTATGAAGATTATAGTTTTACTCATCCTACTGCTAGTATTAACTGATCTAATATTGGATTTTAAAGGAAAGGATTGGCTTATTATTTTTATGAAGATTATAGTTTTACTCATCCTACTGCTAGTATTAACTGATCTAATATTGGATTTTAAAGGAAAGGATTGGCTTATGACGTGCGGGATGAGAAATTCATGAATGACACATCATCATGTCTGAACTACTGGACTGATTAACTTGAAATTTTGCATCTGGACTCTTAATTAATCGAGGATGGTTAAAGGCCAATTAAAAATTCTTCAAGATTTTAGTAGGTCAAATTTCCAGTCTGTCAAGTCTTCAATTAGAGGGTTACCTGCTAGTCAGTAATAAGTGCACAGTTCACTCACAACTCCCATTACACAGTTATTAAGAACTCTATACTATATTATATCAGGTCCTACTACGATGTAGCCTACAAGGAACTCCATACGTCACGTTAACGTGTAGTATAGAATTCCGTGCCTGCCCAGCAAAGCAAAGACAAGAGTGTCATCATCAAAGAGCCAGCTAGTGCCGTTGACGCATTCTTTTGAGTTCTGAGCTATTGATAAACTAGAAACATTGTCTACTTTTCAACTTTCTTCTTTCAGAAAATGTTGAGAACGATGTTCTTGTTTTGTAAATACATGTATGTATTGGTAGCTATAGTTACACTACCGGGGGTAGTTGGATGAGCAACTAACAATAGGACAGAAAGTCCCACCTCACTTTCTCGCTATCATTTTTCCCTCTCTCTTTCGTCCCCTCAATCTTATTTTGTCTCTCTCTCACAATAATTATCCTGGTCGTGTGGGAAGGATATTATTTTTATACACTTTTCAGAGTCGACAATTATTTGTTGAAACACCGCCGATTTATGTAGATATATTACAATATTATATTATTGTTATCCAAATTGCATTCTATCTTTATTTTTATCAATTGATTTTTTATACTTTGTTGAATTCATTGAATTTATTGATTAGCAATACTGCCATTCAATGTTAATTAGTGTATAAGCAAGTATATACTGTAACATGGATAAAGAACTGTGATCTATCTATCTAATTTATCTCACTTTGATTGAATATATTAACAACTAGCAGGTAACCCGTGAGTAGTATAAAAAGGAGGAGTCTGGTGCACAAGTGCACCAGACTCCTCCTTCACCTCAAGGTCATCCAGGTCAACCACCCTAACCTCAAGGTCATCCAGGTCAACCACCCTAACCTCAAGGTCATCTAGGTCAACCACACCCACCTCAAGGTCATCTAGGTCAACCACACCCACCTCAAGGTCATCCAGGTCAACCACACCCACCTCAAGGTCATCTAGGTCAACCAGACCTACCTCAAGGTCATCCAGGTCAACCACTCTAACCTCAAAAAAAAAAAAATTAAAAAAAAGAAAAAAAAAAAAAATAAATAAATAAAATAAAATAAAAATAAAAAAAAAAAAATTAAAAAAAAAAAAATTAAAAATTAAAAAAAAAATAAAAAAAAAAATTAAAAAAAAAAATTAAAAAAAAAAATTAAAAAAAAAAATTAAAAAAAAAAATTGAAAAAAAAAAATTAAAAAAAAATTAAAAAAAAAAATAAAAAAAAAAATTAAAAAAAAAAATAAAAAAAAAAATTAAAAAAAAAAATTAAAAAAAAAAATAAAAAAAAAAATAAATTAAAAAAAAAAAATTAAAAAAATGAAAAAAAAAAACAAAAAAAAAAAAATTAAAAACACATAAAATCGGGAAAAAAAGGGAAAAAAGGGGGAAAAAAATTCCCTCCAGATCCTCAACTGGGGTATAAAAGGAGTTGTTCTACAAGGAGTGGGACATTGTGTCTTTGACAGTCGTGCCGTCAGTACGTGTGTGTACCACCAGTACGTGTGTGTGATTTTAGTATATTGGTTTTGGATCACTTTCATCTTTATCAACATCAAGAGTGAGTACCATTTTATAGTTCTATATATATTTTTATTATATTCATGATTTAACAATTAAGTCCAAAAGAGTAGAATTTTGAAGTAGTTTGAGACTACGAAAATGACAAGTTTAATTATGAAATGGGTACCAATACATAGAGTACATGACATAGTCAAAAATGACTAGTGTAATTATGAATTAGGTTCCAATACATACAAGTTATGAGTTTAATTATGAATTAAGTTCTTCGAGTTGGTGGTTGTAATCCATCCTAACCTAAAAAATGTATAATTACAAAGTAGATCCTAGACCTCCATTCACATTCCCCCATACAGCTCCAGACCATTATCCTTAGAACATAAACACCATAGAGAACATGACATAGTCAAAAATGACTAGTGTAATTATGAATTAGGTTCCAATACATACAAGTTATGAGTTTAATTATGAATTAAGTTCTTCGAGTTGGTGGTTGTAATCCATCCTAACCTAAAAAACGTATAATTACAAAGTAGATCCTAGACCTCCATTCACATTCCCCCATACAGCTCCAGACCATTATCCTTAGAACATAAACACCATAGAGTAAATGACATAGTCAAAAATGACAAGTTTAATTATGAATTAGGTTCTTCGAGTTGGTGGTTGTAATCCATCCTAACCTAAAAAACGTATAATCATAAAGTAGATCCTAGACCTCCATTCACATGGTTGTAATTCATCCTAACCTAAAAACCGTATAATCACAAGTAGATCCTAGACCCCCATTCACACTCCCCCATCCCCACCCATCCCCATAAGTAGATCCTAGACCTCCATTCACATGGTTGTAATTCATCCTAACCTAAAAACCGTATAATCACATTGTAGATCCTAGACCCCCATTCACATCCCCCCATCACCACCCCACCCCACCATATAGCTCCGGACCATCATCCCTAGAACATAAACACCTATGAACCTCCATCCCCCGACCCACGATCCTAGATACTGATTCACTGCCTTCATCCACCACATCTGCTGATAGTGATATATATATATAGAGTTGAATACTGCATACCATACTAATACAATATTGTTTTGCATTGTTCCAGATGAGCAAAGCTGTACGATGTCAGCAAACAGCAAACTCAGTGGACGAGTTTGTTGTCCTGGAGGAGGCATTCAAATCCCGACTCACGACTCTATACTACAATAATGCATACAAGGATGAGCCTGCCAAAGATTTCCACACCTTTCTGAGCAGTCTGAAGGATAAAATTGTTCACATCATCAGTCAACAACTGCAGACACATGGAGCAATGAAGTTCAATCTAGTATTGGAGGCAACATATTTCCGCAGCACCCTTGATAAGACCTTCTTCGATCAAGAAGAGTTCCAGAATGTTGCCTTCAAAACTCCAAACTACAGCATCTTCAGTATCATCAATCTTCCAGACATCATCAACCAAGCGTGCATGACCCTACTGGATGAGGAGTCGAAATTCGAAGGAAATTCCAGTGGATGGAGTCTGCTTATCATCGATGGATTGCTTATCAGGATTAGCAAATATATTCCACTGCGTGGATCATCCTACATCAGTCTTCCACCTCTTCTATCAGCACGAAAGGCAATCATCAATCCTATAAACAAGGACCAGCAATGTTTCAAATGGGCTATCCTCGCCAAACATGTACAAGGCAGTAATCCTGAACGAGTCAACAACCGATACCATCAATTGGAAGAGAGATACAACTTTTCAGGCATTGGATTTCCCACTACCATCAGTCAAATCGATATATTTGAGAAAGATAATCCGGAGGTATCAGTTAATATTTATGGTGTGGATGAGAAGAACGTTATATTTCCAAGAAGAGTTGGAAATGCAATGGGGGCAGATCACTTTGATCTCCTCCTCCTCTGTGAGAGTAGGGATGATGATGAAAACAGCACCCTTGAGGATGACAATGAACATAAATCAAATAGCCACCACTGCTACATTAAAAATTTTGAAAGACTTGTAAGATCCCAACTCACAAAACGTAAAAATAGAATTATCATCTGCAGACAATGTTTCACCCATTACACCCTCGACAGAGATGGAGAATGCAGGATGGCTGAGCATGAGGAGTATTGTGCTAGCAATAATACAGCAAGAATCATCATGCCACAGGTTGGAAAAGATGGTAAACCTCCAACCTTGAAGTTTGAGAAACATGTGCAAAAGTATAGAGTACCTGTTGTAGCATATGCTGATTTTGAGTGCATCCTGGAGAAACCTGATGAAGACAATGAACAATGGATTGGTGAAGCTACCAAAGTTATCCAGTATCATCGGGCAATGAGTTACTGCTTATACTTTGTGCGGGACCCATATTTGGAAGATTCCTGGCTGACAATCACTAACCTAATCCCTCATGAGCCGATTGTCTACAGGGGTCCTGATGCCGCCGAACATTTCATGAAGACCCTCATCATGTATGCAAAAGATTTAGATGAGGCAATTGACTGCAGGAATATCAAGTTGCTCCCACTGACCAAAAGAGAGAAAGAACGACATAATGCAGCTGATTTCTGTGAGGCCTGCAATGAACGGTTCAATAAAGATAAGGTGTATGACCATTGTCATATAACTGGTATCTACCGGAATGCACTATGCCGGAAATGCAACCTGCAGCGAGAGCGACAATCATTCATACCAGTGTTTCTCCACAACTCTTCAAACTACGATACACACCTCATTATTCCAGAGCTGGGTAGAGATAAGGATCGGCTGTTTGTCATCCCAAACTCTTCGGAAAAGTATATATCATTCACCAAACGAATATCTCCAAAAATGCACCTTCGATTCATCGATACATTCCGGTTTACGCCTGATAGTTTAGACAATCTGGTCACCAACCTAGTCAAATCAGCATCGAATCCAGAAGACTTGTCCAAAGTGCTGCCACATACTGCCAAGGTGTTTGGAAACAAATTGAGCCTTGTCTCAAGGAAAGGAGTGTTCCCATACGACTACTGCGATTCATGGCAGAGGCTCGAAGAAACATTGCTACCACCTAAAGAGGCATTTTTCAGCAAGCTGGTTGATAGGAGTGTTAGCAGTGATGATTATGAACATGCTCAAACTGTGTGGAACCAATTCAGTTGTAGAACTCTGGGAGAATACAGTGACCTATACTTGAAAACAGATGTTCTCCTGCTGGCTGATGTCTTTGAGAGCTTCCGCGATGTATGCATGAAGACTTATGATTTGGATTGTGCTCACTACTTTACATCTCCAGGCTTTTCCTTTGATGTCATGCTGAAATATACTAAAGTCGAGCTTGAGCTCCTTACTGACTATGACATGTACATGTTTATCGAGCGAGGTATCAGAGGAGGAATAACAAATTGTATACACCGTCATGCTGTAGCCAACAATGCCTACACAGGAGCGCCTTTTGACCCTGAGAAGCCTACATCATATCTCCTGTACACAGATGCGAACAACCTGTATGGCTGGGCAATGTGCCAACCACTTCCATGCCGGAAATTCCAGTGGATGGAGAAAGATGAGTGGGAGGGGGTGAGCAGAGGTATTGAGGGTGTTGGAGATGTTCAAAAGATTGGCTACATCTTGGAGGTGGACATTGAGTACCCTTCTGAATTGCATGATGAGCACAATGATTTCCCATTTCTTGCAGAGAACAAGAAAACTCTTGAATCTAATCATATACGACTCATGACAGCTCTATGCAATCGCGAACATTATGTATGTCACTACCGCACCCTAAAACAGGCAGTACAGCATGGATTAAAAATCATTAAAGTTCATCGAGGTGTAAGGTTTGAGCAGGAGGACTTCCTAGCACCCTACATCATGCTTAATACGAAGCTAAGACAGCAGTCAAAGAATAAGTTTGAAAAGAACTTTTTCAAACTCATGAACAATGCTGTGTTTGGTAAGACAATGGAAAATGTACGAAAAAGAATGAGCATGGAGCTAGTGAATGATGAGAAGCGATTGAAGAAACTGATTGCTCGACCAGTGTACAAGGACCGCATCATCTTTGGAGAGAATATTTGTGCTGTTACGATGCATAAGGAAAAAGTGGAGCTCAATAAGCCAATCTATATAGGGTTATCAGTGCTTGACATCAGCAAAACCCTCATGTACGAATTCCATTATAACATCATGAAGCCCATCTACAAGGACCGTCTTCAGCTCTTATATCAAGATACTGATAGCTTGTTCTACCTTGTCAAGACAGAGGACATGTACAAAGATATCATCAACAACCAACAACTGAAAGATACCTTTGACACCTCAGAGTACCCTCCAGACCACCCATGCTATTCAGATGCAAACAAAATGGTGCTTGGTAAGTTTAAAGATGAATATGCTGGCCGAGCGCCACTTGAGTATGTAGGCTTACGATCGAAGCTATATGCCTGTAGGTGTTACAATAGTGATCCAAATCAGCTGACAAGTGGATTGATAAAGAAAGCTAAAGGAGTGAGGAGACCAATACTTGGGCGAGAACTCTCAAAAATGCATCCAGATGCTGAACGTTACATAGGCTTCCAAGACTATCTAGATTGTCTATATGGTGATGAGGATATCTATAGAGAACAAGTGATGTTTGGCACTAGGAAACATCAGATCATGACCCAAGTCATGAGAAAGAAGGCACTGAGCAAAGCTGATGAGAAGAGGTATATTCTAGATGATGGAATTACAACTCTTGCACATGGACATTACAAGATCCCCACTCTAGCACACATTGATGAGGAGGATGAGGAGGAGGAGGAGGAGGAGGAGGAGGATGAGGAGGAAGAGATGATTGACTCTCAAGAAATTCCCAAGGTTCAGGCAGCTTGTAGTACTACGACAGCTAAACGGCTACATTCCTCATCACATGATGAGCTCATTGATAAAGTCAATGAGTCAGGAAGCAGTACTATCCCTGCTAAACGGTCACGTCCCTTATCAAATGACTATAAAATAGATGGTGATGCATCCCAGTACAGCATTCTGAGAAAATTGCTTGAAAAGTGACGTCATACCTCATGCCAGGAAGTGTCAACAAATCCACTGCGCACATGTCTTTGCCCTACATTCACATCACAAGACTTTTTGGAAGCGTTCATCATCAGTTGAGGTCTGTGCACCGTGCTGTAAAGAACTAACATCAGCTACAACTAGAACTCCAGCTACTACTCCAGCTAGTACTCCTGCTGTTACCACTACCACTGCCAACATCAGCCTGCAGTGGAGCGAGCAGATATGTGTGAGTGTGGAGACTGTCTACTAGTAACCAGCAACCAATGGATTGTACAACCATTTCTGAAGTTTGGAGATAAGGACCTACCAGAACCGTTTGGAACAGCTCAAAACTTTCTAGAGACACTAAAATCCATCTTTCATGATGCCGAAGTGTCAAGCTATACCGACCTATGCGAGGGAGCAGCCATCTTGAAATTCTCATTCAGCAGAGGATTCTGCGAAATAAGTGATAGATTGGGTGAATTATATCACTGGATAGTTCTCGATATATTGGACTGAATCTTATTGAATTGTAATGTAAATAATCGTATTATTCATATGAATGCTCAGTTTATATATATTATGTTATGTATCAATAAAAGAGAGAGTGTGTTATTTCAAGAGAAATATGTTGTACATCTTATTCCATACACCCTTCAACTTCTAGAGTAAGCACTCTTAGACATTTAAGGTATAGTAAATACAATAGGAAGCATCCTTCTATGAAAAAAACGGGATTGTGTAGGATATTTCCTTATGGATAAGCCGACTTTATCGTTAGGAGACGATATGTATATTTCCAATGAGAAAAGTATATAAATAATAAGTTTGCGAGTAAAGCTGTTTATGGTTTCTTGTTCTAAAAATTGCTCCACTTCTTGACCACATATCCTTTCCATTCAATGATTAGGAAAAACATCCTATTATCTCATTCACACAAAACAATGTTTCCTCTATTCCTTCCACTCTAATAAAAATAAAAGCAGGATATATGCGGTGTGAATCATTTCCCGCGAACTCTATTCTTAGTCCAGGTGTGAATTTGTTCTATTATGAAGTGTTTATTCCTTTCACTCTTATCAAAATTGAAACAGGATATGCGGTGCAAATTATCTAGTTCTACACTTCGCTAACAGCAATCTACTGCTGCATTACTGTTACAACTCATGCATTGAATGTGAAAAGCTTAATTGAGAGATCCATACATAGTAAAACATTATTGGAAATACCAATTTTGTATAAAATTAGAGCTCTATATGATTTCATTATAATAACTACCGATTGCATTAATTTGATGCTGGGGTGATAGAATGAGAAAAGTAGAAATTCAAGTTGTAATATAACTTGAAAGATATTGACTAAAGTGGAATTGTCTGTCATATCAGCTCCATTCTTGAATGAAAATCGTCGGCCTTATACTGAAATGAAATTGAATAATCCAATATTAACTTAATATACTCACTGTTCTCTGTACGGCTTCTGAAATTATTAAAATGGAATAGAAGTTACCAAGTACCTTTTTTTTTTTTTTTTTTTTTTTTTGTATTCTCCCATTCATCGATTCTGATAGAAATTCCCAGATCATGAACCTGAATTTGAAACAAAACCATTTATTCTAATAAATTTATAAATTTCAATTCATAACATCATATAATATCATAACTCACTAATACTTTACTTTGTTAGCACTATATGACTATCCATAAATGTTTCCAAGAGAAATTTACTATAGGAGTTGATAGTGCAGGATGTGCCTTGTACTCTTAACTATTGTTCCTACAATATACCTGTTTGATTGCAATAATGAGCAATTCTAGCCTTCTTCTAACTCCTATACTATGTATACTCCAACAACTATGTCCAAGCTCATTGCAGCTTGCTGTAAGTGAACAGTGACTGAACAGTGACTGATCAATAACTGATCAGACTGATCAGTGACTGTTCAGTGACTGAACAGTGACTGTTCAGTTATTGATCAGTGACTGAACAGTGACTGATCAGTTACTGATCAGACTGATCAGTTACTGATCAGACTGATCAGTTACTGATCAGACTGATCAGTAATTGAACTGACTGACTGACCACTGAGTGGACAACCCAATTATGCCATACAGACATGTGACAGGAGGAGTGAGGGTCATTGAAAATATGTCATGTCTGAACATGGAGTGGGAGTCATTGAAAATATCTATCTTCAATACCATTTTGATCTCTAGAGCAGCATGGTCATGTTGATCTAGAGTCTCCATGGACATCTTGATCCAGTAGGTCTACCATGTATATATTGATCTGGAGTGATAGGTCTCCATGAGCATGTAGAGTGACAGGTCGTGCATGACCATCTTGAGCTAGAGTCCTTAATGCTGGTGGCCATTGGTCATGTGACAGAGGGAGGTGGAGTGGAGGTCGTTGAAATTACAATGCTTAAAGTAAAGTAAGGTGATTTTTTAACTATATGAATTAATGAAACTCTCAATCAATGGTTAACACAAAAAAAAATGAGGTTTATTTCATACATGTTTACATCATTACATGAGAGTAGTTTTAGACAGTGGATCAGCCAATGAGGGTTTATTTCTTTATTATCATATTACAATGTTTATACATTCAATAGTATTTAACTTTCTCGAACATTATTACAATAATACTTTCCCTTATCATACAGCAAACTTACTGATGATTCTTTATCACCATCTGGTATCAATGACATTTGACTGAGTTGACATCTAACTGAATTGGAAGCAGTAACAATGGGTATTACAGGTTTAGGGGATGATATGGAGATTGGATACATTCTAGAGGTGGACATTGAGTACCGAATTGCATGATGAGCACAACGACTTCCCATTTCTTGCAGAGAACAAAAAAACTCTTGAATCTAATCATATACGACTCATGACAGCTCTAAGCAATCGCGAACATTATGTATGTCATTACCGCACCCTCAAGCAAGCAGTACAGCATGGATTGAAAATCACTAAAGTTTATCGAGGTGTGCGGTTTGAGCAGGAGGACTTCCTAGCACCCTACATCATGCTAAACACCAGACTTCGACAGCAGTCAAAGAAAAAGTTCTTTTCAAACTTATGAACAACGCAGTTTTTGGCAAGACAATGGAAAATGTGCGAAAAAGGGTGAGTATGGAGCTAGTGAATGACGAGAATCGATTAAAGAAACTGATTGCTCGACCAGTGTACAAGGACCGCATCATCTTTGGCGAGAATATTTGTGCTGTTACGATGCATAAAGAGAAAGTGGAGCTCAATAAGCCCATCTACATAGGGTTATCAGTGCTCGACATCAGCAAAACCCTCATGTATGAATTCCACTATAACATCATGAAGCCCATCTACAAGGACCGTCTTCAACTCCTATATCAAGATACTGATAGCTTATTCTACCTTGTCAAGACAGAGGACATGTACAATGACATCATCAACAACCAACAACTGAAAGATGCCTTTGACACTTCAGAGTACCCTGCAAACCACCCATGCTACTCGGATGCAAACAAAATGGTGCTTGGAAAGTTTAAAGATGAATATGCTGGCCGAGCGCCACTTGAGTATGTGGGCTTACGATCGAAGCTATATGCCTGTAGGTGTTGTGGCTATATAACTGGCGGTGATAGTGGGGCGACTGGTGGCGATAGTGGGGCGACTGGTGACGATAGTGGGGCGACTGGCGGCGATAGTGGGACGACTGGCGGCGATAGTGGGGCGACTATTGGCGATAGTGGGGCGACTCTTGGCGATAGTGGGGCGACTGGTGACGAAAGTGGGGCGACTGGCGGCGATAGTGGGACGACTGGTGGCGATAGTGGGGCGACTATTGGCGATAGTGGGGCGACTCTTGGCGATAGTGGGGCGACTGGTGACGATAGTGGGTCGACTGGCGGCGATAGTGGGGTGACTGGTGACGATGGTGGGGCGACTGGTAGCGGTTGGATGACTGGTTGTGGTTGGATGACTGGTGTTATGGATTGAGGTCTACTTCTGATAAGCAATCCATCGATGATAAGCAGACTCCATCCACTGGAATTTCCTTCGAATTTCGACTCCTCATCCAGTAGGGTCATGCACGCTTGGTTGATGATGTCTGGAAGATTGATGATACTGAAGATGCTGTAGTTTGGAGTTTTGAAGGCAACATTCTGGAACTCTTCTTGATCGAAGAAGGTCTTATCAAGGGTGCTGCGGAAATATGTTGCCTCCAATACTAGATTGAACTTCATTGCTCCATGTGTCTGCAGTTGTTGACTGATGATGTGAACAATTTTATCCTTCAGACTGCTCAGAAAGGTGTGGAAATCTTTGGCAGGCTCATCCTTGTATGCATTATTGTAGTATAGAGTCGTGAGTCGGGATTTGAATGCCTCCTCCAGGACAACAAACTCGTCCACTGAGTTTGCTGTTTGCTGACATCGTACAGCTTTGCTCATCTGGAACAATGCAAAACAATATTGTATTAGTATGGTATGCAGTATTCAACTCTATATATATATATATCACTATCAGCAGATGTGGGGGATGAAGGCAGTGAATCAGTATCTAGGATCGTGGGTCGGGGGATGGAGGTTCATAGGTGTTTATGTTCTAGGGATGATGGTCCGGAGCTATATGGTGGGGTGGGGTTTGAGCAGGAGGACTTCCTAGCACCCTACATCATGCTAAACACCAGACTTCGACAGCAGTCAAAGAAAAAGTTCTTTTCAAACTTATGAACAACGCAGTTTTTGGCAAGACAATGGAAAATGTGCGAAAAAGGGTGAGTATGGAGCTAGTGAATGACGAGAATCGATTAAAGAAACTGATTGCTCGACCAGTGTACAAGGACCGCATCATCTTTGGCGAGAATATTTGTGCTGTTACGATGCATAAAGAGAAAGTGGAGCTCAATAAGCCCATCTACATAGGGTTATCAGTGCTCGACATCAGCAAAACCCTCATGTATGAATTCCACTATAACATCATGAAGCCCATCTACAAGGACCGTCTTCAACTCCTATATCAAGATACTGATAGCTTATTCTACCTTGTCAAGACAGAGGACATGTACAATGACATCATCAACAACCAACAACTGAAAGATGCCTTTGACACTTCAGAGTACCCTGCAAACCACCCATGCTACTCGGATGCAAACAAAATGGTGCTTGGAAAGTTTAAAGATGAATATGCTGGCCGAGCGCCACTTGAGTATGTGGGCTTACGATCGAAGCTATATGCCTGTAGGTGTTGTGGCTATATAACTGGCGGTGATAGTGGGGCGACTGGTGGCGATAGTGGGGCGACTGGTGACGATAGTGGGGCGACTGGCGGCGATAGTGGGACGACTGGTGGCGATAGTGGGGCGACTGGCGGCGATAGTGGGACGACTGGTGACGATGGTGGGGCGACTGGCAGCGATAGTGGGACGACTGGTGACGATGGTGGGGCGACTGGCGGCGATAGTGGGACGACTGGTGGCGATAGTGGGGCGACTATTGGCGATAGTGGGGCGACTCTTGGCGATAGTGGGGCGACTGGTGACGATAGTGGGTCGACTGGCGGCGATAGTGGGGTGACTGGTGACGATGGTGGGGCGACTGGTAGCGGTTGGATGACTGGTTGTGGTTGGATGACTGGTGTTATGGATTGAGGTCTACTTCTGATAAGCAATCCATCGATGATAAGCAGACTCCATCCACTGGAATTTCCTTCGAATTTCGACTCCTCATCCAGTAGGGTCATGCACGCTTGGTTGATGATGTCTGGAAGATTGATGATACTGAAGATGCTGTAGTTTGGAGTTTTGAAGGCAACATTCTGGAACTCTTCTTGATCGAAGAAGGTCTTATCAAGGGTGCTGCGGAAATATGTTGCCTCCAATACTAGATTGAACTTCATTGCTCCATGTGTCTGCAGTTGTTGACTGATGATGTGAACAATTTTATCCTTCAGACTGCTCAGAAAGGTGTGGAAATCTTTGGCAGGCTCATCCTTGTATGCATTATTGTAGTATAGAGTCGTGAGTCGGGATTTGAATGCCTCCTCCAGGACAACAAACTCGTCCACTGAGTTTGCTGTTTGCTGACATCGTACAGCTTTGCTCATCTGGAACAATGCAAAACAATATTGTATTAGTATGGTATGCAGTATTCAACTCTATATATATATATATCACTATCAGCAGATGTGGGGGATGAAGGCAGTGAATCAGTATCTAGGATCGTGGGTCGGGGGATGGAGGTTCATAGGTGTTTATGTTCTAGGGATGATGGTCCGGAGCTATATGGTGGGGTGGGGTGGTGATGGGGGGATGTGAATGGGGGTCTAGGATCTACTTTGTGATTATACGGTTTTTAGGTTAGGATGAATTACAACCATGTGAATGGAGGTCTAGGATCTACTTATGGGGATGGGTGGGGATGGGGGAGTGTGAATGGGGGTCTAGGATCTACTTTGTGATTATACGGTTTTTAGGTTAGGATGAATTACAACCATGTGAATGGAGGTCTAGGATCTACTTATGGGGATGGGTGGGGATGGGGGAGTGTGAATGGGGGTCTAGGATCTACTTTGTGATTATACGGTTTTTAGGTTAGGATGAATTACAACCATGTGAATGGAGGTCTAGGATCTACTTTATGATTATACGTTTTTTAGGTTAGGATGGATTACAACCACCAACTCGAAGAACCTAATTCATAATTAAACTTGTCATTTTTGACTATGT
>NC_052519.1:7901073-7946402 GCF_014356525.2 Nilaparvata lugens
CATTGATTGTTAAATTGAGATTTAAACTTGACAGCAAATTTTTAAGACCATACTGTAGTTAGAATCTATCATCAAATTTACATTGAAATCCCCACAGAGGATAATGCTAGCATTAGTACTATTATTGCTATTTAAAACATCAAGCATGCCGAGAAGCGTTTCTATGAAAGCCTCAAAATTACTCGCTAAAGGAACACGGTAAATTTCAATGCAAATAACATTATATTGCTCAATCAACACAGCTGAAATCTCACAAACCCTTTCAACGGATAATTCAACCAAATATGGAATTTCAACTGCAATTAAGGATGACTTAACACAGATCAAAGATCCACCTCTTTGCCCTGTAGGCCTGCAATATGGGCTGATGCATGTATAGCCACTAATTTCAATCTCAGTCAGATCATTTGAATCCAACCAATGTTCAGAAACACATAATATGTCTTCATCAAATTTGCAGTTGAAACTTGTGAGTTCATCCAATTTATTTATCAAACGAACATTCCAATGAGCAACAACTAAACTAGATGATTGATCGTTACTAAGTAGACTATTACAATTATCTAAAGAATCACAAATTCGCTTTACACCAATAAGATTATTAATATTATATCGATTTTCAATAGGAACATTATCAATTACCAAATTTGAGCTAGAAGTTATGTGGTCTAAACTAAAAAAGAACTATAAAGTGGAATAGCAGGAGTAGATTCTGTAATCATGAAATTACTTTGTACGCACTTTACAATACAATCACTGATAATCTTTTTGCCAAACTTATTAAGATGAAGTCCGTGCGTTGTATGGAATCTCCTTCCCAAATGACTTATATCCACAAACTTACAATTAGGAAACAAATCGCATATTTTTTTCATAGATATATTAGTGTCTTTGATCAGTTTGTTCACACACGACCAGTCCGCCAAATCAAAGCGATGTGGAATCGAGAAAATGATGACATTGGTTCCATAGAGGGCTGGCAGACACTGTCGTAAAGCTGTCAGGACTTCATTTGCCTCATTTCTGCTGATGTCATTAGAACCACTCTGAATCACCAGAACATCCTTCCTGCCGAAATCCGCCAATCTATCCGGCACAACATTACGAAACCTGGCTCCTGGCTTCACAAACGAGTTGAAATTGATGTTGCTCTTCCTCCTGAACTGACTTCCGACATCTCTACCCTGGCTGTTGGCGTAGTGGTGCACTGTGAGATTAGGAGATGCTGGGACGGACACGGATTCACAATCGTCTGCAACCGCAGCATCACTATCAACATTTGAATTTGAACATCTTGATCGACTTGGTTCAAATCCTGATTGCTTGAAAACATTAATCTTAGATTTGGAACTCAAGAAGCTCTTATTTTTATTACTCAATTTAACAGCGCTACTTCTTAAAAAACTGTTCTCATTCCTTAAAGTGTTGTTGTCCGCTTCCAAGGTTTCAAAAGTCACAGACATCGCTCTCATCTGATCTCCAACTTCTTTATTCTCAGTCAAATGATTTGTGACAGAAAGTCTCTCACAGTCAATTTTTAGTAGATCAATGATTGCATCCTTGTCAGCTTCACCCTCCTTGGATTTAAGGCGAGTCGGCGAGTGGCTCGGCAGTATTGCCAGCCTAGTCACTCAGAGAGTACACCACAAAAATTCCCCATTCTAAGCATAGAAAGCCCTGCGTTCACGCACTGCAAATGTGGCATAGTAATAGAATAGAATAAAAACAATTTTCTGTTGAATCGTCTAAAATATAACTCATGACTATAAACATTCAAATATACTTCCAAAATTTATTTTTTTATTTAACATTTTTAGGTTTACATGAAAAATTTAAAAAAATCTCATAAAAACTGGGTAGGCGGCCGCCTACCCAGCCTAGGCCTAGAACCGCCACTGCCAGCTCAAGCACAATTGGTGTTCTCACCCATTGATGCATGCACTCCCCACACCCACAGGGCACTACCATTTAAACCTACTCAAAGATATATTTTCATTTATTCAAAATACATTAAGTTGTTTTCTATCTCAGTATCTCTTTAATGATCTTCTCGGCTGCACCCATATTTCAGATGCCTGTAGTCTACTTTTCTCTGGCCCTGACAGCACCCTGGTTTCACACCCATATAAAAGGTTTGGTGCAGCTGTAGTTTTGTAAAAAAAAAAAAAAATAAAATTGTAGTCAAGTTTGATTTAGAAAGATAATGCATGGCCTCACGGCCAGGACTTTTTAATGAGGTTGTGACATCATCGAGATTTCTATTCATTATATTTCCATTACCAATAAAAAGAAAGTAATCTATTTAGACCTACCAATTGCCAAATTCACAATCAGCTCACCCCGAGACTTCATCCTTTCTCTCCTTTTCATGGTTTGATTATTTTATATAGAGCCTGAAACAATTGGAATTTGATGTCAATAATTACCAATAGAATTATTCTATGGAAGTTACAGAATCAATGACTGAGTGTTCCACCTCAAGTAATGATTGTTATAGAACATAAGATTAACTACATACTTTTTTAAATCTAGCTTCAAACACTCAAATTCTAGATCGAATGAGCAATAGGTTTATGTCACAGGATAAAAATTTGATAGCTAACCACACAGTGGGTTGTTTGTCAATTCCGTTTTGTCTGTTGAATCTGATGATTCAGAAAATTATTTCAAATCGAATACAATACAGTATCTTATGATGAAAAATTTCTCTACTCAAAATAAATGAACTTATCTAAATGCTTTTTGATCTTCTGTTACAAAATGTATAGTGGTCTTGTTTGGAATGTAACTTAATAGAATAGAATAGAATAAAATAGAAATAGTCTTTATTCATCAAATGTAAGAGATACATTGGAACAGTGTCAATAGATTAAATATATATATAGATATAAATAACTAGGCTAGCCTAGTATAGACAAAAACGTTTTTTCAAAAATCAATGTTAAACTCTTCAAACGAATACAGCGACAATTTTACCAGATATTCCCTTAGATACTTTGCAAACATTGTTGGATCTTCTAATATTTGGAGACTGCTTGGCAACTTTACAAAACACTTCTTACCTCTGTATATGGTTTTTTTCGTAAAAAGATCTAATCTGTGCCTCTCTGTTATACGACCAAACCTTGTATTATAACCGTGAGTGTTATTTCTCAAGTTTGTGTCACCAAATTTTTTGAAAAAGACTATAACATCATATATGTATTGTCCATATATTGTTAAAATTTCCAGGTCTGAGAAAGCTAATTTTACAGAATCAGTTCTATTGAGGTTCAGCATAATTCTTATTGCTCGTTTTTGCTGTTTTAGAATTTTATCAAGGTTACTTTTACTTGTACTACCATATATGCAGAGACCATATGATAGATGTGCATGTACTACTGAGTGGTATATTGATTTTAATATTTGTATACTACATAAACTGGACATTTGACGCAATGCATATAGACCTGGGGATATTTTTTTCACAACATTGGCAACATGATTATCCCACGAAAGGTTACTATCTATTAACAGACCAAGAAATTTAGTTTGATCTTTACAATCCAAAAGGGTGTTATTCATAGCTACGCTTGGACACAATTCACTCCTGTTCTGCCTTGTTGAAAAGGGGACTACAATAGACTTACTTGAGTTCAGCAAGAGATTTCGGCTATTCAGGTATTCATTAATAGAGGACAGGCCTACAGCAGATGAGAGTTCTACATCCTCAATCGATTTTCCTGAAAATATGATGTTAGCATCATCTGCATAGAGACACACAGAGGCATGTGCTCGAACCACATCAGGCAGACCCTTGATGTAACATAGGAATAGTAAGGGACCCAAAATGGACCCTTGAGGGACACCATACTTTAAACTTCTTAGGTTAGAGCGATAACTGTATTTGTAACTATGATTGTTTTTCTCCTCAGTATGCTCTATTTCAACAAATTGCTGTCTGCCAATCAAATAAGATGAGAACCACTTCCTCTCCTTATCATGTACTCCCAATTCCTCTAATGCGCGCAAAAGAACATTATGAGACACACTATCAAATGCACGTGTCATATCTAAAAATATGCCAATAATTCTCTCACCTTTATCTATTGTATTAATTATGGTATCTATGAAATCCACCATTGCTGTAATTGTTGACTTTTTTGAGCGGAAACCATGCTGTTCTTTATCCAATAAATGGTTTGCTTCTAGGTATTTCATTAATTGAATATATACCACACGTTCAATGATTTTTGAGAAAACTGATAACAACGCTATTGGTCTGTAGCAACCTGGATCTTTGATGTCACCTTTTTTAAATATTGGGTAAACTTTAGCTATCTTCAGTTTATCAGGAAATTGACCTGCTATAAGGGATGAATTTATAATGTGTGTTAATGGCTTGATTATAGCTCGTAAAACTCGTTTCACTACCGTTATTGGGATATCATCTGGTCCAGAAGAGTGTTTGTTCTCAAAAGACATCACTATTTTATGTAATTGACACTCAGTAATAGGTTCAAATCTAAACCTCAATGAAGATTGACAACAACGTGGATTTTGTACAGTTACAGGTCTAGAACCATTGGGAATATCTGGTTTAACAAACCTATCAACAGCCGAAACAAAAAAATCGTTAAATATATTGCTCACAGTACTAGGATTCGTTGAGTGTATACCATCGCTTATTACACTTAGATTTGAGTTGTTCTTCCTATTCTTACCCACCTCAGCATTTATAATTTTCCAAGTTACTTTATTCTTATTTTTAGAATTAGAAATTTTCCCATCAAAGTATTTTTGTTTATTCTTTACAATCATAAGTTTAAGAGCTTTTCTATTATTTTTTATTTGAATCTTTAATTCTTCTCTTTTTGTTTGTCTATGTAAATTCTCTAACTCTAATAATTCTCTTTTTTTATCAGTGACCTCTGGACTCATCCCGTTCCTACTATCAGTTTCTTTCATAGTTCTCAGGATTTTTGGAAAATTAATATTAAAATAATGTGAAAAAGTCGAGATAAAGACATTGTACTTTTCATCCACTGGTGATTGATAAACCTCCATCCAATTTAAATGAGCTAACTCTCTATAGAACACTTCTAAGTGGCAGTCATCAAATCTACGACAAAATTTCCTGATTGGCTTATCGCGGAACACACTCATACCTCGGATCTCGAGCAGCTGCGCATCGTGGTCCGAGATATGAGTGATTATACCCGATATCTTTAAACTATCATCAGCTATGTTGGTAATAAAGTTATCTATCGCTGTTTCAGATGTGGTAGTAATTCTTGTAGGGAAATTGACTTTATAAATCATATTATGCATTTTCAGTACATTCATGAACTTATTATATGTGTTATTTTTCTCCAGAACATTGATATTTATGTCACCTGCAACGATAACTTTATTATATTTTTTACATAGAATTTCAAGAAGTATTTCTAACTTTTCTAAGAATGGATCTAAATAACAATGCGGAGGTGTCCTATATAAGCAAGCCAGGACAAAATTAAAATTATCAAGTGAAAACTCAGTTAAACAACATTCAAACTCTTTTTCAGTCGTTATTGACTGAATAGCAGGTAGATTTACACGTTTACATATTGAGAAAAATTTATTGTGCACTAGAATCATGACCCCACCCCCAGTACTGTTAAGTCTAGAAAATTGTGAACTTATCAGATAGTTTGGTAGATTTAGTATTTCTGTTTCAGCACTTGACATTTTATGCTCTGAAATAGCTAGTATCTCTGGCTCCAACTCCTGTAAATTTATTTTCAACATTTCCAATCGTGATGATAGGTGTTGAACATTTTGATGTAATATAGAAATCTTGTCAAAAACTGATCTATTTTTATGAATAGAAGTCTGATTAGGAGAAAAAAACTCTCTTTTGAGCCTTGTCATTTACTGTCCGTTTAAAGTGCGTCTATGTGAGTGTAGTGTACCATCAGCAACGTTATCAGCCAGTTTATCAGTGGAAATAGTATAATAATCTACAGTGCTAGAAGAGTCAAGATCCAGTGACAAATTATGATACGCTTTTGCTATAGAATCCGATATGTAGCGCTTTCCCATGAAACTGAAATGCAATCCATGGCGGGTATGGAAACGACGGCCAATGTCTTCAACATTCAAGACCTTAACATTTGAAAAACCACCGCAAAGCTTACGAATGGATTGATTGGTATTCTTAATAGTACAATTAATAGAAGAATTTTTAGGAAGATCATAACGATATGGAATGCATTAAACCCTGCAGCTGATTCCTCAATGAAGTTAGAAAGTCGCCAGATCGATCCTCATGCATGTCGTTGGTTCCACCGATGATAACAATGAGGTCCTTGTTGGATAGGGATGAACCCTCCTGGGTACAGCTGGATGCTACTTGATCGAATGTGGCCCCCGGTTTGATGACACCTTCTACGGCACCGTCGGACGCATCAGCCACCAGCTTCACCAAACGTCTGCCATGACTGTCAGCAACAATTTTTATTTTTCCAGTCTCCTTATTTTTCTTGACAATTCTCTTTGAATTCAATCTAGTATGTTCAATATTTGATGGATTTGGAGCTTTACTAATTGATAAAACAGTTGTTGAGTTTTCGACAATGTTGTCTGATCGCTTCTCGTATGGAGATTTATTAAGCCTATTATTTATTGAAGACATCTTCGCTCCCTCCTCCAGCTCAATCCGATCCTCCCACCGACGTTGTCTCACCTCCATAAGTTCCATCTGCTTAATTCTTAATTTTTCATGGAGTCTAGAGCAGTCTGAACATGTCATTTTTGATTTAGTCTGTGTTGACATATGGGCAAAAGACCTAACTTCCACTCCAGCACTGAATTCAAGTTTTTCTCTATTTCCCAATAAATCATTGACTTGTTTTTTTAATCGTTGTATCTCCTGATCAGTTTGTTCTTCCATGTTTAATGACTCTTCAAAACAATCGATTCTTCTTTGCTTTTCAATATCTAAATTCTTTTTTAATTGAGAATTCTCGGTTGAAATATCATTTAAGATTCCTTGAAGGTCGTCATTTACTTTTAGGCAGGCATCTAGTCGATTCAGAGTACTGATAAGATGAGGGACAATTTCCACAATTGCATCATTAGAATAATTGGAAGATATGACACCCAGTGCTCCATGTATTTGAACAGCCAACTGCACAACCTCCTCATTCATCAGTCCATCACTCAGATGCATGCAGTCCACATCTGACAATTTCAACAGTTCATTTCGATTTCTTCTGGTTAACATTTTGTAAGATTAAATATTCAACAGTCGTAGTAAAGAATATATCAATGAATAATGAAGAACGAGATTGCGTCGTTTATTCGATGTTTGGAAAGGTCAGATAGGAATATTATAGGAATCGCCAAGAGAGCAAACAAGGCTGGAAAACATTATAGGAAGCTCCTGAGTACATAGGTTTTTCTATCGGACTAAATGAGAGGAAGGATAATGAATGAAACGAAATTTCAAAACGATGGCGGCAAAACATAAATAAGCAACTGATCAGCTGTGTTTTGGTCCTGATAACAGCACTCTGATAAGAAATACCTGTCGGCTGCTCGAACTACTATCAGTGATAGGCCTACTGCGTAGCCTCAATGTCGATAGCCAGCAGTCACAAACACAAAGTCAGGGTGAATTATTGTCAACAAGAAAGCATAATTACAGGAAAGTGCCGGTAGACAAAATGGAGACTATTGTGCGAAAAGAAGCGTGTGTATGTTGAACAGTGTACATTAATACAACTTACTATTCTGTAAATTGGATATCCATACCAGGTAACTGTGCACTTGAAAATATCACTTGAATACTCACTATGTAAATACTCGACACAACAAATGTTTAAATTCGAAAAATTTGGGAGCCTAAAATTTCATTGACTTAAGTGTGTAGCCCAGTGCTACCAACAATAAACAATAATTAGGCTACTAATTTTATGGTTAGGTAATCAAAAAATTCAAAAGAGAATACATATAATTTCAATGTTAGTTTTATAAAATTGAACACATCTTATTAATTGTAGTTATAGAAAATCCAAAAAACTGATTCACATAATATTTATCCCTCCAATAAATTCAAGTAAAAAGGAACGTTGAACCGACAAAACATTCACGCTTACTCTACAAATTCATTTATCATTTTGCAAGTTTTGTCTCTTTTCTCTCCCCTCTTGCTTTTCCAGTCCATTTTATAAATATTCATCTACAGTATATAAACTATAACTATTTATCATGAACCCATGTGTTGGATTAATGACTCATCTTTAGTTAATTAGACGTATTCCAGGTTGCATGAAACTATTTTTTGATTTCAGCCATGATTAGATGATGTCACTAGAACCAACGAGAGAAGCGTAAGAGGTCATCATCAATCAGCATTTTATCACCGTTAAACTCTATAAATGTTTGTGCAATTGGGTCCTTATTATTATAGTTTGAACTATCAGTTTCATTCAGTCTGAAAAATCTTGAGTACCTCAGATACGAGTCTTGAAAAATATAAACGAAAAAATGTAAAAAAGTAAAATGTAATTACACATTAACTATTTATCTTATACTACTTATAAATTTTTTCTCAATAATATAATTACTTACAACACCACCAGCCAGTTGCTTTTATGAAACATTTTATAACTCTTCAAACAATTACACAAGCAACAAATAAAGCATAATATAAGATATTCCCTCGTCTTTCATCTACATAAAATTGTTTAAATTTTCAGGCACTATTAATAAACTAGCAAAAATAAACAATCAACCATTTAGTAAATAGATATTACAAACACAATTTTCATCAAGCTACATAAATCTTCAGGTATTGTGTAACTTATATATTTGAAATCAAATCAAAATTATTTTGAAATCAATACGATAAATTTAACAATTAAGACAAACATTATTTGTCGTCCGATTAATATTAAAACTCAGTAGTCATGACTGCTCGCTTGCCATTGGTCGAGATGATTCTTTCTATTCCTCAATGCGAACACACATACAACGGGAGATGGCTGGGGGTCCTCTCACCATAGGTGGGGCTTTTCAAACAATATCCCATAATTGCTTAGATTCTCTTGCTGAACCTCGCCGAAGCCACCTGCTGTCGCAAGTATTTTGATGCAGTCTCTGTGTCCCTCCTGAATAGCGATCGCCAAAGGAGTAGCTTCTTGGCGACTGATGACCCTCGGGTGAGCGCCGTGTTCCAAGAGCATTTGAATGATTTCACTGTGGCCTTTCCAGGCAGCCATGTGGAGAGCAGTTCGCCCTCCAATATCTCGAGCATTGACATCAACATTTCTTCCTTTCTTCAACAATCTAAGTGCCAATGTCTCATGTCCCAGCCAAGCGCTGATGTGCAGTGCTGTAGTAGTATTCTTCTCAATACCGTTAAATATAGAAAGGTATAGCATTAAGCTTCTAATATCATTTCCCAGCAAATACGTAAATCGATGGATTATGTTTTTGACATCATCTTTAACATCGTAATCATCATCATCTTCATCTTCATCATCGTCTTCTTCATCATCATCATCATCATCATCATCATCATCATCATCATCATCATCATCATCATCATCAACATCCTCAAGATCGTCCTCCATTTATCACAAATTATGCTTTATAAGGTGCAAAGTCTACACAAAATCAGAAAAATAATATCTTTACCTTTAAAGATGATTAAAATTCACAACAAAACAAATATCTGCCTCTCAAATATTGGGCTAATAATATTCTACATTCTACTATAGTAGACAGTAGGCACAATACAGCAATGTGGCGGAATCAAAATGGAGATACACAACTTACCTTGTAAAAATCAGCTGTTGGGAGATACACAGTTTTCTCTTCTCCAATGAAAATGGAGATACACAACTTTCCTTGCAGAAACTAGCTGTTGGAGATACACAGTTTTTTTTTTCTAATTTGACCACTCTATGGATTATATGGATTTACACTACTTTCTGAAGTGGAGAGGTCTATTTTTTGCCACAAGATAGTATCAAAATGTCATTTTCATGAAAAAGTGGAGTTACACAATTTTCGGGTTTCTCAGACGATATGTGAAGCATTCATTTAGAATTGAATGACCAAACACTCGAGGTATGTAACCACCAGGTGCCTGTAGTCTACTTTCCTCTGGCCCTGACAGCACCCTGGTTTCACACCCATATAAAAGGGTTGGTGCAGCTGTAGTTTTGTAAAATTTTTGTCTTCACATAGAATTGACAAAATAAAATGAAATCAGATTTCCCACTGGTATTTCCTCCTCTGCATCCTGCAATTGAATTGGAACCAGGTTCAATCGAGTAATTTAAAATTGTGCACCGAATTGCACCCAGCTCAAGCACAATTGGTGTTCTCACCCATTGACGCACGCACTGCCCACACCCACAGGGCACTACCATTTAAACCTACTCAAAGATATCTTTTCATTTATTCAAAATACATTAAGTTGTTTTCTTAACCCAGAAACAACTAGAACCCAAAATTTCAGATTTCCAAGCTGGATTTAGACCAAATCGTTCATGTCCAGAACAAATATTGAACTTGAAATTAATATCACAGATAAGAAAATTACGAAGTAAAGCCACAATATACGTATTTGTTGATTTTAAGAAAGCCTACGATTCAATCCACAGACCAACACTATTTAAAATTCTTGAAGAGAAAGGCCTGGATCAGAAAACTCGAAAAATCATAGAACAAACATTGACAAACACAACATCAAAAATAAAATTTATGGGAGAACTTTCGAAGCCTTTTGAGATAAAGACTGGTGTTAGGCAAGGTGATGGATTATCACCACTGCTCTTCAACATAGTTCTTGATAGAGTAATGGAAGAATGGGAAAAGAAACTGAAGGAGGTGAACCACTGGAAGCCAATCTCGCTGGGAACCAAGAAAAATAATCTTCAAATTCCATACTTAGCTTTTGCAGACGACCTTGCTATAATGTCAGATTCATTGGAAAGTGCAATAAAACAAATAGAAATTTTAAAAGAATGTGCTGAACAAGTAGGCTTACAAATATCATTTGAAAAAACTGTTTTCACAACATCAAATATAGAAGTTACTAAATTACAAACAAAATATGGAACAATTAAGAAGGTACCATACTTTAAATATCTTGGGGAAATTATATCAGAAAAACATGCACAAAATGAAAGGATACAGAAAGCTCGTAAAGGCCTAGGGCTAGTGCAATATATTTATAATAAGAGATGTATGTCTATCAATACCAAAATCAAACATTATAACGCAGTAATCAAGCCAACAATGTTGTATGCCAGCGAGACCCTAACACTTAGCAGAAAAACAGATACTGAAAATTTGAAAAAAGAAGAAAGGAAGATAATTAGAAAAATACTTGGACCAAGAAAGACCGAAGATGGTTATAGACTACAGAAAACAGCCAAAGTTGAAGAATACTCTAACATAGAAGCAGACATCAGGAAAAGGCGCCTTAAATTTTATGGTCACATAATGAGGCTTCCAGATCACAGACTTACAAAAAGAATAGTAACATATGTAGCAACCCTTAGTAATGGAGGTGCATGGATGAAAAACGTCAAGAAGGACTTAATACTTGCTAACATTAACAATGATGAAATATACAACAGGAACAGTTTCAGAGAAAAGGTTGAAAAATGGGAAGTTAAACCAGAGATGACTGTGCCAAGAGTGGGAACAAAATGGAGTGAAGCAAGGAAAGCGGAGTTCTCACTGAAAATGAAAAACTGGTGGATTGATAAAAAGAACAAGAAAAACAAAAAATGAACCAATTTTGCTCAGCGTCTTCCATCTGGGAGCTTGACGGCTAATATAATAATAATAATAATAATAAAAGCCTTTATTGGTTCCCAACACTATACAGTAATACAAAATAATATGTAAAAAGAATGAACATCTTTGCTAAACTGAAAATATTAAATAACATTACTAATTAGCTAGCTTTTTTTCAAATAGTCCAAACTCCATTATCACTATAGAAGATTAAATAAAAAGAAAATGCAAAAATGTTCTTATCATTTTATTTGTGGAAACCAGGTCCTCTATTGGACATAGGCCTCTCCCAGGTTCCTCCATCTATCTCTATCTTTTGCATACACTGCCCACCTATCCCCAGTCACTTTCATAATGTCGTCTTCCCATCTGAATCGCTGTCGTCCAATTTTCCTTCTCCTCCAGCTGGGCTTCCACAAAGTTAGACTCTTCGTCCACCTGCCATCCTCCAATCTAGCGACGTGACCTGCCCACATCCACTTCAGAGTCTTGATAGTCTTCAGTACATCGTCCAATTTTGTTATCGCCTTGATGGATGTATTCCTAACTCTATCTAACCTCCTTACGTTCAGTATACTTCTTTCCATCGCCGTTTGAGTTCTTGCTATTTTCTGTAGTACTGCTTTCTTTAACGCCCAGGTTTGGGAGCCGTAAATAAGCGCGGGAAAAACACAAGTCTTTAATATCTGTGTCTTCTTAACAGTACTAATCTCCTTATTCTTGAGAATACTTTTCAATGACCAATATTTCCTCCATGCAATTGCACACCTACGTTTCACTTCTTTGTCGGTTCTGTCAGTGAAAGCAATCAGTTGTCCTAGATAAATAATCTCTCTTGACCAATTCAATGAGCAGCCATCAAGTGTTATGTCTACTGTTTCCCTATTAGTCATGAGATGTGTTTTCCCTGGATTTATAATGAGCCCCGCTTTCTCACTTTCAGCAGCCAAGCTGGTTATCATGATTTTTAGTTCTAATGGAGATTTGGCGATGAGAACAATGTCATCCGCAAAACGTAAATGATTTAGATATTGTCCTTGGATATTCAAACCATACCTATCCCACTTGAGACCACTAAAAATGTTTTGTAGAGCGGCATTGAAGAGAGACGGCGAGAGTGGGTCACCCTGTTTCACACCTTTCTGCACGCTGAAGATCTCTCCTGGTGAATCTGATATTACTCGTGCTGTACTATTGTTATATACGTCCTTTATTATATTTAAGAAGGTTGCTGGAATCATTTCAAGCGACGTGAAGAGGAATGCATGTTTCAAACTATCAAATGCCTTTTTATAATCAATAAAGGCCAAGTAGACACCTATATTGAATTCCTCACATTTTTCTATGAGTTGACTAACTGCTTGAAGATGGTCAATCGTTGAGAATCCACTTCGAAATCCCGCCTGCTCGACTGGTTGACGCTCATTCATAATTGGTTGTAGGCGATATTGTAGCATTTTCATGAAGAGTTTCCCGAAACAAGATGAAATGCTTATTGGTCGATAGTTGTTGATGTCGTATTGATCTCCTTTCTTGAACAGTAGAATTATGTCTGATGTTTTCCACTGCTGAGGTACCGAATGTTCACTGAAGATTCTATCAAACAGACTGATTATTGTTTCTGAAGAGATCGAGTACAGTACTTTCAGCATCTCGTTTGTTATCCTATCGCCTCCTGCCATGGTATTGCTTTTCAAAGTACTTACAACTGTCTTCAGGTCACTTTCTTCAATTGTTGGTACTTCTTCCTGCAAATTAATCTGCTCCAATACAACAGCGCTCTCAGATGTGTCCCGATATAGCTCTCTGAAGAATTCAGTAGCATTTTCAGAAATACCTTTCCTATTCCTTACAATCCTGCCACGTCTATCTTTGACTCCAACTTTCCATTCTTTGCCGTCAAACAATTGTTTTCTCAATTTCTTTGTTGATCCACTGGTGTCCAATACATTTTTTATAATTCTGTCTTCAAATGTCCTAATATCCTTTCTAATTTGGTATCTTGCTAATTTGCAAAGCGTATTAAACTCAATTCGTTCATGGAAACTTTTGTTCTTTTTCTTCTTCATTTCTTCTCTTTTAACAATCAATTCTTTAGTTTCATTGGTTATTTTCCTCATCTTTGTACTTATTATAGGTTCAAAAGCATTTTTTATGATGCTTTCCAATCTATTGTAGCTCTCTTGCAGACATGCACCTCTTTGTTCACGCCAATTCTGCAATTCTAATTCAAATTGTCCTTGTTCATTTGCTTTGAAAATATTCCCTACTACTTCTTCATTCCATTCTCTTTTTGGCCTCCTTTTGAAGCAATCTTTTGTCAATTCAATGGATATGAGTCTGTGATCTGTATAAAATTTCAGACTCCCTGAAACCTCAAACTGCTTCACAATTCCATTGTGCCTAGTCAGCACATAATCTATTTCATTTTTAAACAATTGATTTGGTGAAATCCAAGTCCACTTCTTACCAGCTCGTTTCTTGAAGAATGTATTATTCTTAATCCTTGCTCTTGACAGAAATCCACCAGTCTTTGTCCAGCTTCGTTCCTTGTCCCATAGCCATATTTCCCTACTGTAAGCCTCTCACCCTCTTCCTGCTTTCCCACCTGACTGTTGAAGTCACCAATAATCAAAGTTATATGTTTCCAATTGTTTCTTTCCCTGCTTAGAGCTGCGGTGAGTGAATTGTAAAATGATTCGTGCTCAGCTTCCTCAGCCATTGAAGTAGGAGCATAAACTTGGTAAATATGTAACAGTTTTCCCTGAGTTTTCAACTTCAGCAATGCTATTCTTTCGGATATACCTTTGAACTCTACGATTTTCGTCTTCAACTCCTTTCTAACAAGGAATCCAACACCTTTATGACCTGGTGTTTCACCAAAATGGTAGAAAATGAATCCACTGCTCCTTTCAATTATTTTTTCGGAGTGTCTCCTTACTTCTGCTATACCAAGGATATCAATGCTAGATTCCTTCAATGCTTCCTCTAGTTCGATGAGTCGATCTTCTGTCTTGAGTGTTCTTACATTGAGTGTGCCTATAATTAAACCTGGAGGTTTTGGTCTTGATTCCCCTTGATGACCAGTCGTTCTGGGGAATAACTATTTCCTGAATTCCTTACTTTAAATATTGTCCTCTTGTTTTTGTTGGTTGGTAGCCTGGTTTCCACATTTTCCTATTCATCCTGTTTTTTTGTTTCTTCTGATCTTGAATCCTCCTTGCGTTTTGCTTCCGATTGCTCGTTTTGACGGTCTTCTTCTTTAGTTTTATCAATATTTTTTGTTAGGAATCTTTCAAGGCTGTTTTCATTGGACTTTTCCCCTTCTTCTTTGTCTGACGATCACGGGATTCCTTGCATTCTCCTTGTTTTGGACTCGGTGATGCCTCTTCACTTCTCGCTCGCTTAGAGGATCGTTTGACTCTTGCTTTTGCAATTCCTTTAGGGAAAGAAGGGTACCATCAACCTTCAACTTATCTCCAATCATGAAAACTTTCCTTCCTTCTTTTTTTAAACTCAAAAGGTGTGGGAATGGTATCACAATTTATACTTGAACTACGATAACACACTTTATAAATTCGTTTTTCAACTTAACATACTTAATTTGTCAAAAACTTACGGAGCAATCCATTCACTCAACTAACCGTGTAGCGCAGTGCTACCAACCCCGTAACTTATATATTTGAAATCAAATCAAAATTATTTTGAAATCAATACGATAAATTTAACAATTAAGACAAACATTATTTGTCGTCCGATTAATATTAAAACTCAGTAGTCATGACTGCTCGCTTGCCATTGGTCGAGATGATTCTTTCTATTCCTCAATGCGAACACACATACAACGGGAGATGGCTGGGGGTCCTCTCACCATAGGTGGGGCTTTTCAAACAATATCCCATAATTGCTTAGATTCTCTTGCTGAACCTCGCCGAAGCCACCTGCTGTCGCAAGTATTTTGATGCAGTCTCTGTGTCCCTCCTGAATAGCGATCGCCAAAGGAGTAGCTTCTTGGCGACTGATGACCCTCGGGTGAGCGCCGTGTTCCAAGAGCATTTGAATGATTTCACTGTGGCCTTTCCAGGCAGCCATGTGGAGAGCAATTCGCCCTCCAATATCTCGAGCATTGACATCAACATTTCTTCCTTTCTTCAACAATCTAAGTGCCAATGTCTCATGTCCCAGCCAAGCGCTGATGTGCAGTGATGTAGTAGTATTCTTCTCAATACCGTTAAATATAGAAAGGTATAGCATTAAGCTTCTAATATCATTTCCCAGCAAATACGTAAATCGATGGATTATGTTTTTGACATCATCTTTAACATCGTAATCATCATCATCTTCATCTTCATCATCGTCTTCTTCATCATCATCATCATCATCATCATCATCATCATCATCAACATCCTCAAGATCGTCCTCCATTTATCACAAATTATGCTTTATAAGGTGCAAAGTCTACACAAAATCAGAAAAATAATATCTTTACCTTTAAAGATGATTAAAATTCACAACAAAACAAATATCTGCCTCTCAAATATTGGGCTAATAATATTCTACATTCTACTATAGTAGACAGTAGGCACAATACAGCAATGTGGCGGAATCAAAATGGAGATACACAACTTACCTTGTAAAAATCAGCTGTTGGGAGATACACAGTTTTCTCTTCTCCAATGAAAATGGAGATACACAACTTTCCTTGCAGAAACTAGCTGTTGGAGATACACAGTTTTTTTTTCTAATTTGACCACTCTATGGATTATATGGATTTACACTACTTTCTGAAGTGGAGAGGACTATTTTTTGCCACAAGATAGTATCAAAATGTCATTTTCATGAAAAAGTGGAGTTACACAATTTTCGGGTTTCTCAGACGATATGTGAAGCATTCATTTAGAATTGAATGACCAAACACTCGAGGTATGTAACCACCAGGTGCCTGTAGTCTACTTTCCTCTGGCCCTGACAGCACCCTGGTTTCACACCCATATAAAAGGGTTGGTGCAGCTGTAGTTTTGTAAAATTTTTGTCTTCACAAAGAATTGACAAAATAAAATGAAATCAGATTTCCCACTGGTATTTCCTCCTCTGCATCCTGCAATTGAATTGGAACCAGGTTCAATCGAGTAATTTAAAATTGTGCACCGAATTGCACCCAGCTCAAGCACAATTGGTGTTCTCACCCATTGACGCACGCACTGCCCACACCCACAGGGCACTACCATTTAAACCTACTCAAAGATATCTTTTCATTTATTCAAAATACATTAAGTTGTTTTCTTATCTCAGTATCTCTTTAATGATCTTCTCGGCTGCACCCATATTTCAGATGCCTGTAGTCTACTTTCCTCTGGCCCTGACAGCACCCTGGTTTCACACCCATATAAAAGGGTTGGTGCAGCTGTAGTTTTGTAAAATTTTTGTCTTCACATAGAATTGACAAAATAAAATGAAATCAGATTTCCCACTGGTATTTCCTCCTCTGCATCCTGCAATTGAATTGGAACCAGGTTCAATCGAGTAATTTAAAATTGTGCACCGAATCGCACCCAGCTCCAGTGGCGGTTCTAGACATAAAAAACTGGCTAGGCAAAACTTATCATACTGTAGGTCTATACATAGACCTAGGGTAGGGCTACTTAAGTAATTCATGTAAATAATACATCAAAGCATATAGGTATTAAATGAAGATGTATTAATAAATATAAAAATTGTTAATACTCATTAATTTGTTCAATCCGACACTATTTTGCTAATAGGCCTAACCATAATTTTGCTGTTTCAATCATTCTTTGAAATAATATTTCAATTTGATAGGCTATTTATTTGGAATATCGAAGGAAATTTCTTGAGCATCCCTGAATTTTTGGTGTCTCAGAGTAGAAGCTGACTGGAAAGCATAAATTGCTTCTAGTAATCCTAACGTATCATCAACTAACTTCACATTTTTAGCCGTGTCTACCAAAATCAAATTTAACCTATGTGCATAACAATGAACATAAACACACGGATTTTCGGCTACTTCTCTCACCAAAACATTCACTCCAGTCAAATGGCCACTCATATCTGAAGCACCGTCGTAAGCCTGGCCGACGCACTTTTTAATATTCAAACCACTGTTTTCCAAAAATTGTGATATCTTCAAAAAGAAAGACTTTGCTGACAACTCGGTTATCTCAACAAAGCCCAAAAATCGTTCCAACAGTTTAGTTTTGTTTGTGTATCTGACACAAACAGACATTTGCTCTTTTGTTGAAACATCTCTTGCTTCATCAACAATTAATGAAAAGAAACCGTTGTTTTCTTCATTGATCTCATCAATAATCCCTTTTAGAACTAGTTTAGCTGAAATGCTCAAAAACTCATTCTGTGAGTCCTTGGACATGTATGTAGCATTCTTTGGTAGGTTGTCGAAAACAAATTTAATATCGTTAGAAGCTCCTTTGAGTAACTCTACAAGTTCAAGAAAATTCCCTTTATTTTTTGTATCAAATTCCTCTTTCCCTGACTCCCTATGACCTCGCAAGCCAATTTCTTGGCGTGCACAAAACAGAGCTACTTGGCTTAAGGTAGATACTGCTTTTCTATTGTTGGAAATGCTTTTCTGAGATTGTTCGCTTAATTGAGCCACAACTGTCCCTTTTTTTGTGATGATAAATGGCTACTATATTTCGTAATTGAATCTTTATGAGCATTAGATTGTTCATGTTTTTGGCATTTTTGACTTATATTTTTCCAATCATGACAGCCAAACTTGACAAACGTGTCCTCCCGGTTTCCAGATGAACTTGCAAAATGCCGGCAAGGAAAACAAAACACCGAATCATTCTCTTGACAGTACTCAATCCAATTGAATTTTTGATACCATGTAGTACTGAAAGATCTAGGAGTGTTTCCAAATAATGTCTTTTTAAATACGATATTGATATTAGGCTGGGTAGGCCCGTCAGATGCTGAAGTACTTAGTGCAAGATTCTTAAGAGGCATAGGCCTATCTAATATACAGGCACTTGATTGAGCATCACTATTCACATGTGAGCTTGATGTTGCATTAGCAGATCCGAATTTAGGGTCATCTTTACCAATATCCACTTTATTTACCTTGGCTGGTGGTTCAGGTTCATCTGTGTCTGGGACATCTTTCATGTTAGCCTTATTTTTTCTATTGAAAAAACTTGAAAGTTGTAGTTGTTTGGCCATATTGAAAAGTCAAATGTATGTCATTCCACAACACAAACCATGTTAAATTTATTACACTGGTAGAGTTACAGGTCACATTAACATTAGAGAGTAGACTAATGTCAATCTCTACACGATTCTCAAAAAAACAATGAACTACGAAAACAATAAAATGAAAAACATGTAGCCAGCAATGAAATGAAACGTATAATGATAGTGTATCACACAGAACACTGAGAACAGAATAGTTTGATCATACTGACAAGTGACAGAAGACACTGATACAGGTGTTTGGAACGCGTCGCCTAGTCGCCTAGGCCTAGGCCTAGAACCGCCACTGCCCAGCTCAAGCACAATTGGTGTTCTCACCCATTGACGCATGCACTCCCCACACCCACAGGGCACTACCATTTAAACCTACTCAAAGATATATTTTCATTTATTCAAAATACATTAAGTTGTTTTCTATCTCAGTATCTCTTTAATGATCTTCTCGGCTGCACCCATATTTCAGACGTTTCTATCTGAATGTGACTCAAATCGAACTCTTTCTCTATCCGCAAATAGAAGATTTTGTGATTGAAGGCATATTTCGTCGTGGTCCCTAAAATTTTCAGGCTTGAACTAGAATACTGATCTTGATCTTTCCTTGGGATTTAAACCTGAACATATGTTAGTGACAATCTCCTCTTATGATTCTTCCAATTGCAATAATTTGACTGCCTCTTTTATAAAGGCATTGAAGTGTATTAAGCGAATCTGCAGCCCTCAGAGCACTCGTGAATGGCTTTCAGAAGGTTGTTTCGCAGCTTCTGACTGTCCTCATACACTGGCAAGTCAAGTTGATTGAAACAGGTATGAGCCGAAGGAAAATCTGTCGGTTGACCTCTCATCATGGTGTATCTGGAATTTCTGGACTCCATTCATACCCTCAAGGGCTGAGAAGCCTTGGAGTGGCACTTTCGATGTACCGGTCACGAACTGAAGGAACTTTGCCCTTTCAGCTAGGTTGAATTCACGTAGGGCTCTCCAGAACCATTGAATATGGAGGGAGCTGTGTTGGTAATTGTAATACTCAGTGTTTGCTTAGAGATCATCGATGAAAATTGGGTAGGCTGGATTGGGTAGATTGTGTTTGTTGAAAATACCCATCAGTCAGTTGGGAATGATGTTGTAAAATCCTTCGAGGAAAGCATCCAGTTGCTTGCGGATGGCTCCAGTCATTTTCATCTGACAAACCAGATGTATGTACTCGAGCTTGTTCTCTTCAGTGACGGGTATGTTCTTTGTCCATCTGGTTTCAGTTCCCTAACCTCAGTCACTTCAACTCCTCGCACCTCTGCACTGAATGTCAAATCATATCCAATGCTAGAGATATGGTTCTTCTTCAAGTAGGCGAGACTTTTGTAGAAAGTGTTTAGCTCGATGTTTTTGAGATCAAAGGTCCCATTGCAGACAGTTGAAGATCGAGACCGGTCTTCACTCTTTTTGGAGTGGACACCACTACTGTATCATTCATAAATCGGTTCCTCAAGATTCCTTTCCCGACGGTCTTGGTTTCATCATTCTTTTCTTCATTCTCCGCCTTGCTTGCTTTCCAGTAGGCAATCACTTCTTTCATCAAAGTCTTTCTTCGTTGATTTTCTGTGCCAAACTATTGCAACTGTCAAGCAACATGTTTTGGATCAGCTCTCTGATTGGCTTGAGTCGAACGGACATGTGGAGCAGAAGTGCGGTGGCATCCTGAATGCCCTCCTCAGTGCAGCAAATCGATTGAAAGTTACCTAAGTAACAGATACTTTTTCTGGATAAGTTGGGGAACAACCAAAGCGAATTATTCAAAAACGACGATATTGGTGTCCCACAGGGTAGTATCTTTGGTCCTGTCTTCTACAATATATATATATATGTTAACTCAATTTCAAGCATTATCGGAAATGGTGACATTTTTATGTATGAGCTGATGAAACAGCTTTAATTGTTGGGCATAAAAATCTTAAAGTTGCAGAGCAACAGTTGCATTCTGAGTATAATAGGATTCTTAGGTGGTCACATGACAGAAATTCAGTCATTAATAAGAAGAAAACAGTTTTAATGCATTTTAAATCACTACATGAGATGTAATGAAACTCAAAACATTATCAGTCATGACTGCCTCTGTCTTTCTAAATCACTTCAAACTTGTAGTTGCCCATCACTAACTCAAGTTGACGATACCCGATACCTAGGTGTGATGGTTGACATGAGAATGAGATGGCATCCACACATCAACTACATCCCGGATAAACTTCAATCATTAAGCGCAAAAATATTCTACATGCATAAAACTATTCTACTCAATTTAGGTGTCTTCACCTAATTTATAAATCTCCAGTAGAGTCCATCATTAGGTATGGTATGGATTCATGGAGCTGTGCAGCTGAGTATTTGTTGCACAGAGTAGAAAGAATTTAATTAAGAACCCTGAAGTGCATAACATCTCGATTGCCTCTTATCAACTTAAAAATTAACTTCAATAATCTTTCTAATGTACAATTTTTTTACCATACACTAACTCCAAAAAAAATCTATATTTATAAGATTATAATTTTTTTCAAGAATAATATTAATACAGATCATTTGCTCCACCATCTCCTTACAATTTAAGATCACCAGTTATATATCAGTTACCTCAATTTAGAAATATTTATGGAGAAAGATCACTCCTCCACATGCTTCCTAAATTATTAAATAAATTGCCTCTGAATATTCGAGATTATTGAAAAAGTGATGTTCTTAGCTATGTAATAAATAACAATAATCTCATATAAAGAAACAGTTAGCAGAGATTTTGCTGGTACATCAATTTTATTGAGTCACTGCCGCCAGCTAGAGCAACCACTTATTCCTTGAAATTAAAACTTCATTTCTCAATTTTTCCCCCATGTATGTTCATTATAATTTGTGTTTTCATAAATAGTAAATACTCATTTTTGATGATTTATGATTTTATTTGATTGATATTTTTCTTTCACTTGAGTAGTCTATCTTATTTCTTTTCTTTGATTTCATTATTTATAAGATGATTGTATCTAGAACGGAAGTCAAGGCTTGTGCATCTATACTCATACCGAACGGAACTCCAGTATACTGATATACAATCATGAGTACAGAAAGTTGTTAAATGTTTACTTTCCTCAGATAAGGGCATCTGATAATATGCTTGATTTAAATCTAACACCGAAAAATACTTGGCATTATGGAACCAGTGGAATATGTTATCCAGATTGGGCAGCGGAGTAGAATCTAATGATATCTTCTTATTTAGTGCACGATAATCAACGACTACATGTTCACCTCCTCCCTATTTTGATACTAAAAACGCTGGGCTAGAATAACATGAAGTCGACTTCTCAATTATTCCCTCTTTGAGCATCTTCTTGATTTTCTCATTCATGATTTCCATTTTCATAGGGTTTAATTGATAGGGAGCTTTTCCTAGTGGTTCCTCTGATATAAGGCAAATTTTATTTTCAACTAAATTCGTTTTTCCCAATTTATCAGTGAGCACATCATCAAAGTTGTCTAGTACTCTTTGCAATTTTCTCTGTTGCTCAGCATTCAAATTATCTTCACTCATGTCTGAACTAATTGCATTTTGTATTTTCAATAAATCTGGATTCATTTTACTTTCAAAGGAAAATTTGAATTGTGGTCTAAAATTGAAATAATACCTCTTGTTGAATAAATCAATTACTAGCTGTGTGTGATGTATAGAATCACAACCGAGTATAACTGGAGCTGAAGGATCTTCACTAATATGAAATCGAAATTTCCAATTGGAGTTTTCTACTCAAACTTTTATGAACGCTGCTTCCTTCAAATTCAAACATACGTTATTAGCTGTGATACAATTTGGGATTTTTTGATCTCATAATTTAGGATTAGCAATCAATAACTCATCGAAAACCTTTTTTGAAATGATACTCCTACTTGCACCGGAGTCTATCAAAGCGGTTGCATGCACGCTATTGTTCCCCCACTTCATAAACTACAAAAGGAATGATTTTATTCGTTAAAGCTTTAGTTTTTATCTTCTTGAAAGATTTCTGCGACCTTCTTTTACAATTTTTTCAAATTTATTTTTCCTCTCTCTCTCTTCCTAGCTTTGAGTAATTCATCTTTACTTCTTGATTCATTCTTCGAATCAATGGAGTTGATATAATTATCATTATCAATGCTACGCACTATACCTCTATTCGCATTAGCATTGCAGTTTCCTCTCTTATCAAATTCAACTAGTCTTGCTTGTTTATTTCTACATTCATTGGCATAATGTCCTATTTTCTGACATTTGAAGCATTTCATATAACGCATGGTTTTAGTGCCATTAGTAGAATTTGAAGATTCCATTTTATGTTTCATAATCTGTTCTTCAAAACTTCATTGTTAGGATTTGATCTACACACTTTAGCCATATGACCTAATTTTTGACAATTATAACATCTTGATGGGACTGTACCCCCTTCTTTAAATATTTGTTGTACGTTTCTATCTGAATGTGACACAAATAGATCTCTTTCTACATTCGCAAATAGAAGATTTTGTGATTGAATGCATATTTCGTCGAGGTCCCTGAAATTTCTAGGCTTGAACTAGAATACTAATCTTGATCTTTCCTCGGGATTTGAACCTGAACATAAATTAGTGACAATCTCTTCTACTGATTTTTTAAATTGCATTAATTTGACTGCCTCTCTTATAGAGGCATTAAAGTGGATTAAGCGAATCTGAATCCCTCCAAGCACTCATGAATGGCTTTCAGAAGGTTGTTTCGCAGATCCTGACTGTCCTCATACACTGGCAGGTCAAGTTGATTGAAACAGACTGTATGAGCCGAAGGAAAATCTGTCAGTTGACCTCTCGTCATGGTGTATCTGGAACTCTGGACTCCATTCATACCCTCAAGGGCTGAGAAGCCTTGGAGTGGCACTTTCGATGTACCGGTCATGAACTGAAGGAACCTTGCCCTTTCAGCTAGGTTGAATTCACGTAGGGCTCTCCAGAACCATTGAATCTGAAGGGAACTGTGCTGGTAATTGTAATACTCAGTGTTTGCTTTGAGATCATCGATGAAGATTGGGTAGGACGAAAATCAGCAATTCAAGTTCCTGTTTGTTGAAAATACCCATCAGTCGTTTGGGAATGATGTTGTAAAATCCTTCGAGGAAAGCATCCAGTTGCTTGCGGATGGCTCCAGTCATTTTCATCTGACAAACCAGATGTATGTACCCGAGCTTGTTCTCCCCAGTGACATGAATTTTTTTGTCCATCTGGTTTCAGTTCCCTCACCTCAGTCACTCCACCTCCTTGCACCACTGCACTGGATGTCAAATCATATCCAATGCTAGAGATATGGTTTTTCTTCAAGTAGGCGAGACTTTTGTAGAAAGTGTAATCCTCATTTTCATATCTGTGTACTTGACCGGAATAACCAGAATATGCTTGTAGAAGGAACGAGTGAAGTAGCACTCGAGAAGTTTGTTGTCATAGATTGCTTTTGCAATCACCCTCCCGATTAATTTGAAGTAGAGAGGATGGTCCGGGTTGTGGTGCAGTGAGGTATTTATAGTGTACGTCACTTTGTCGCCCTCTGATGTAGTGAAAAGTGCATGATCCGGGTTGAAAATCTCCCTCGATATGATCATATACCATTCTCTCAACAGGTCTCCGGCATCCTGCCCTTCCTTTAATTGATAGGGAGCTTTTCTTACTGGTTCCTCTGATATAAGGCAAATTTTATTTTCAACTTAATTCGTTTTTCCCAATTCATCAGTGAGCACATCATCAAAGTTGTCCAGTACTCTTTGCAATTTTCTCTGTTGCTCAGCATTCAAATTATCTTCACTCATGTCTGAACTAATTGCATTTTGTATTTTCAATAAGTCTGGATTCATTTTACTTTCAAAGGAAAATTTGAATTGTGGTCTAAAATTGAAATGCTAACTCTTGTTGAATAAATCAATGACTAACTTGTGTGATGTATAAAATCATAGCCGAGTATAACTGGAGCTGAAAGATTCTCACTAATATGAAATCGAAATTTCCAATTGGAGTTTTCTACTTAAACTTTTATGAACGCTGCTTCCTTCAAATTCAAACATACGTTATTAGCTGTGATACAATTTAGGATTTTTTGATCTTCTTTTAACTCATAACTTAGGATTAGCAATCAATAACTCATCGAAAACCTTTTTTGAAATGATACTCCTACTTGCACCGGAGTCTATCAAAGCGGTTGCATGCACGCTATTGTTCCCCCACTTCAAAAACTACAAAAGGAATGATTTTATTCGTTAAAGCTTTAGTTTTTATCTTCTTGAAAGATTTCTGCAACCTTCTTTTACAATTTTTATCAAATTTATTTTTCCTCTCTCTCTCTTCTATTCATTTATTTATTTTCAACAAGTCACTTGAAGAAGGCATTTTCCCTGAAAACTGGAAGTTTGCTCTGGTTCGCCCTCTAAATAAAGTTCCATCACCCAATAAAGTTGAGGATTTTAGACCAATCAGTATTTTACCTGCATTGTCCAAAGTGCTAGAAAGACTCATACATGCTCAAGTTGTAAAATTTCTAGACAACAATAGTGAGCTTCATAACTTTCAATCAGGCTTTAGAAAATTCCATTCAACTGAAACAGCTCTGCTTCGTGTCACTGATGATATAAGGTTAGCTATGGACCAAAGAAAATGCACCATCCTCACCCTATTTGATTTTTCTAAAGCATTTGATACTGTTGATCATACAGTCCTTCTGAATAAGTTGGCTATTCTTGGTTTCAGTCACAACTCGTTAGTTTGGTTTAAATCCTATCTATTGGGTAGGAAACAATGTGTATCTGTCGGTGACAAAAAGTCTACTTGGAAAAACGTTATGCATGGAGTACCACAAGGTTCAATTTTAGGCCCTCTCCTCTTCACTTTGTATGCTAATGACCTTTCTTCCATTATCAAATTCTCCAGTTTCCATACTTATGCAGACGACCTTCAAATCTTTTTAAGCTGTCCCATAACAAAAATTAACGAAACAGTTGGAATAATGAATCAGGATATCAATTCGATAGTGGAATGGACAAAGAAAAATGGCCTTAAGCTTAATCCCATCAAAACACAGCCCATTATAATTGGATATTCTCGTCTTATAAACAATATTGACCTTGAATCGATTCACAAAATTAGTGTAGATGGTAATGACATTCCTTACTGTAGTTCAGTTAAAAATTTAGGCATTATTATGAATAATACTCTTGACTGGTCAGAACAAGTGAACAAAACTTGTAAAAAGGTATTCTCAGCCATGCATGCATTGAAGAAAATGCACGATATTCTCCCTAGAAACATTTAATTATTATTGGTTCAATCTCTCATCTTCCCACATTTAATGTATTGTAATTCTGTTCTTAATGATATGCAAGTCACTCTGAATGATAAACTACAGCGTTGCCAAAATTATTGTCTACGTTTTGTCTACTCTCTCCAACGCCATGATCATATCACCCCAGCCCACATTGCTAGTTCAACATTAGAGCTTCCCAATCAAAGGCTTTTTCGAATAGTCAAGCTTGTTAGAGATATCTTGAAATACGGTAATCCGAACTATTTTAAAGATGATTTCAAATTTGTCTCTGAAGGTAGGAGGATAGATGCTTCACATACTAGAACCGGAGAAAGTACTTTAAGGATACCCAATCATCAAACTACTATTTCCACAAAATCCTTCTTAGTCAGTGCCTGTCGTGCATTGAATGCACTTCCTGTTTCTATCAGGTCCATCGAGAGCCGAGCGAGCTTCATCCTGACTTTAAAAAAACATATTTTGGAACAAATGACTGAAACTGTCCGGCCCTAGAAGGATCACATGACAACCATCCCCCACCCATCCCACAAATACAAACCTTTAAACCTGTTATAGAACGAATTGTATATATATATATATATATATATATATAATATATATATATATATATATATATATATTATATAAACTCATGTTATTTCAATTTTCCACTGCATACTGCTTTATATTACTGAAAGTTGATAACCCTGATCTACTTTCAGCCTACTTCATTTTATTAATCAATTATTTGATCTTATCTACCTATATAATCATTTTACTTTATAAATTTTCTGTTTTCTTCCTCTTAAATATTCATATTGATTAAAACTTTCACAATATTTCCATTAATAAATAAATCCTTAGTTTAAATAATGAAATTAACGTTTTGGTAGAGAGTTAGTGGGGAGGATATTTTTAATATTCTTTCCGAAGAATGGACATTGATATGTCCAAAGCTCCGCCAATTCATGTAGATGCATAACAATATAATTATTATCTATAGTTATTATATTACAAATTGCTTTTTCATATCATATACAATTCAATAATTATTTTCTTAGTGTACATTATGTAAATTCATCTATAATTTTGCTGTATTGTAAGCTATTGTATATAAGTGTATAAGTCAGTATATATTGTAATCTACATGAATAAAGTACTCAATCAATCAATCAATCAATCAATCTTCCTAGCTTTGAGTAATTTATCTTTACTTCTCGATTCATACTTACTTCAAATCAATGGAGTTGATATAATTATCATTGTCAATGCTATGCACTATACCTCTATTCGCATTAGCATTGCAGTTTCCTTTCTTATCAAATTCAACTAGTCTTGCTTGTTTACTTCTACATTCATTGACATAATGTCCTATTTTCTGACATTTTAAGCATTTCATATAACGCATGGTTTTAGTGCCATTAGTAGAATCTGAAGATTCCATTTTATGTTTCACAATCTGTTCTTTAAAACTGTCATTGTTAGGATTTGATCTACACACTTTAGTCATATGACCTAATTTTTGAAAATTATAACATCTTAATGGGACTGTAACCCCTTCTTTAAATGTTCCTTGTACGTTTCTATCTGAATGTGACTCAAATCGATCTCTTTCTCTATCTGCAAATAGAAGATTTTGTGATTGAAGGCATATTTCGTCGAGGTCCCTAAAATTTCTAGGCTTGAACTAGAATACTGATCTTGATCTTTCCTTGGGATTTAAACCTGAACATATGTTAGTGACAATCTCCTCTTATGATTCTTCCAATTGCAATAATTTGACTGCCTCTTTTATAAAGGCATTGAAGTGTATTAAGCGAATCTGCAGCCATCTGAGCACTCGTTAATGGCTTTCAGAAGGTTGTTTCGCAGCTTCTGACTGTCCTCATACACTGGCAAGTCAAGTTGATTGAAACAGGTATGAGCCGAAGGAAAATCTGTCGGTTGACCTCTCATCATGGTGTATCTGGAATTTCTGGACTCCATTCATACCCTCAAGGGCTGAGAAGCCTTGGAGTGGCACTTTCGATGTACCGGTCACGAACTGAAGGAACTTTGCCCTTTCAGCTAGTTTGAATTCACGTAGGGCTCTCCAGAACCTTTGAATATGGAGGGAGCTGTGTTGATAATTGTAATACTCAGTGTTTGCTTTGAGATCATCGATGAAGATTGGGTAGGCCGAAAATGAGCAATCCATGTTCCTGTTTGTTGAAAATACCCATCAGTCAGTTGGGAATGATGTTGTAAAATCCTTCGAGGAAAGCATCCAGTTGCTTGCGGATGGCTCCAGTCATTTTCATCTGACAAACCAGATTTATGTACTCGAGCTTGTTCTCTTCAGTGACGGGTATGTTCTTTGTCCATCTGGTTTCAGTTCCCTAACCTCAGTCACTTCAACTCCTCGCACCTCTGCAACTGTCAAGCAACATGTTTTGGATCAGCTCTCTGATTGGCTTGAGTCGAACGGACATATGGAGCAGAAGTGCGGTGGCATCCTGAATGCCCTCCTCAGTGCAGCAAATCGATTGAAAGTTACCTAAGTAACAGATACTTTTTCTGGATAAGTTGGGGAACAACCAAAGCGAATTATTCAAAAACGACGATATTGGTGTGCCACAGGGTAGTATCTTTGGTCCTGTCTTCTACAAAATATATATATATATATATATGTTAACTCAATTTCAAGCATTATCGGAAATGGTGACATTTTTATGTATGAGCTGATGAAACAGCTTTAATTGTTGGGCATAAAAATCTTAAAGTTGCAGAGCAACAGTTGCATTCTGAGTATAATAGGATTCTTAGGTGGTCACATGACAGAAATTCAGTCATTAATAAGAAGAAAACAGTTTTAATGCATTTTAAATCACTACATGAGATGTAATGAAACTCAAAAAATTATCAGTCATGACTGCCTCTGTCTTTCTAAATCACTTCAAACTTGTAGTTGCCAAGAAAGGCTTGTCCACAAGTGGCCTGCTGCTCTGGCGCAGAATGTGATTCAGCACTGTACAGTGCGTTTTGGCAAATTTGAGGAACTTGGATTGGGTAAATTCAGGTTGTGAAGATGATTCACTCTCCAAGCCATCAGTAAGCAGAGGCAAGAGAGGGGGCGGAGTGGCCAACTCACTCGAGAGCTAGCACTTCCCTGGCTGCTTGTGGCTTAGCTGCATGTGGCCTGGTCGCTTGTGGCCTGGCTACTGCCCTGGTTGCTTGTGGCTGGCTACTGCCCTGACTACTGCCTTGCTCGCTTCCTTTGCTGGGTACTGCAGCCTCTGTGCTGCTGGCGTGCACTATAAAGAACGCTTCGACGCCCGGCTGCAAAATGAGACAGGCGTGAGTGTCTTGAGTCTTGTCAAGTTGACACAAACAGTCACTGAGCGATGTTCACAGATCATCCAGTTTCAGAAGTTTGCTGAGAGGTGTAGGAGTATTCCTTTTTCTCTCTCTGCCAGCTCCTTGGCCATTTTCATCAGCAGCCTTCCTGTCATTGCTTCTCGCCTGTGCCTGCAGGTATAGCTACTGATCCTTATCTTCTTCCTCTTCCTCATCTTCATCATTTACTTCATCGTCCTTGTTTCAAAAGTGCAAGTTGAACTTCTGATTTGGACAATGACTTTAAAAAGACGCAACATGGAGGCTTAGCTGGATGTTTTTGAGATCAAAGGTCCCATTGCAGACAGTTGAAGATCGAGACCGGTCTTCACTCTTTTTGGAGTGGACACCACTACTGTATCATTCATAAATCGGTTCCTCAAGATTCCTTTCCCGACGGTCTTGGTTTCGTCATTCTTTTCTTCATTCTCCGTCTTGTGCAGTCTAATATCTCTCCCAACTGTAAAACAGGTATTGGAATTAGGGTATTCTGGTTATTATTTAGAGAGTGGATTCATTCAGAAGTTAAAATCTCTGCTTGGTCCTGGTGACAGCATTGATTATAATAGGTACATTCAAACTGAACTGCATCTTATTATTGAATTTGAATTTAATTTTACCTCATCATATTTCATCATAAAAGAAAAGTTATTGCAAATCTGAAATTGACTACCAAAAAATTGATGAATATTGTAAGTTGATACTGCAACCGAACAATTTCTTGAATATTCATTCTTGAATACTTAACTAGAATTTATTCTAAATACTCATAATTTTTTTTTCTTTTTGTGTAGTTGAGAAGTTGATATTGTGGTAATTATTCATATTGAATGAGAAAGACTAAGAAATTGTCAATTTTTTGACAATTTCATGGTCTTTTTCATACAATACTCATAATTATTATCAATCAGAGTATAAGTATAATATCCAATTGCATTGCTACTACAAAATGTATAATTAAACCTAAAAGCGAGTAAGAGATAAATGCAATGACCTCATTATACTTTCACGATTGCTAAGTTCAATATTGGATTTTGATATATATATATATATATATATATATATATATATATATATATATGTACCGTGGATGATTGTTAATTGTTATTGTTCGAGAATGGATCAAGAAATCAACAATACTATAAAAATGATCCTACATAGACCTATATAATTAAAAGACTTTTCTTTTACTTCTACAGAGTTACTTGATAACTTTATTATGTGATAATTAGCTTGATCTAAATTATTATTACATTTAATCACTAGCACACTTTTATTATTTTGCCATTTTCGGCTAATCAAGTTTAAAAATGAATTATTAGTATTAGAAAGTAAACTTTGATCACCCTAGTAGACCTACATTACCTTAGTAAACCTTAGTTTATTTCCGTATATTTCATATTGACACTTTATAATAGCTTCATTGACACTCTACATCGAAGCATCAAAGGAAGTAGAAGGGTACCTATTGGTGATTTTTTTTTGTGGGAACAGTAGGATACTTTATTTCTGGGTTTCTCCTTGTTAGGCGATCCTCTCACTTTATAAGAGTTATATACACAATACTTGGGAGTCAAATATCAATAACTTAGCCAACGAGATTAAGTAATACCGCACTCTCGTAGAAAAAGAAATGAAGACTAATTTTGTAGAAACATCATCACCTATCTGGGAATATTGACAAACCAAAACTCTTGACTGTTATTTTCAGTAGAGGAATGCTACTAATAATAGACAATAGTGGAAAAATGCCTTTTCTTCTGCTGTCTTCCTAGCTCTGACATTTTGTTATTCAAGGGTTGGTTAGGCTATATATTTAGGGAGTGCAATCAATATACCTGTATTGGACTATCCCTCAGTGGGGCGATCTCTCACACAAGTGGTGAACTTCCAGCAAAGAACTTTGGAAAGGAAGTACATTGTATTTTGTTAATACTCTGAATACTTCATTTCACTGGTATTTCCAATTAAGATATCAATTATTTCCATCACATTTTTGACTGTCAAAGAATTTATCTCCAATTCCTTTTTCGTTTGAAGGAATACGATCTCCTACGACCCAGCAACTCACAGTTTATAAAATAAAATGATTTGGCTCTTTTTCTTATGGGAAACTGAAATTTTATTTCATGAATCTAGGAATGATCCATTGGTTGAGAGATTTGAATGTCTTATATACATCTATGTTTTATTCATTTATTAATTATAACTGTTAATTTTTTTTTATACAAGCCTTCTTTAAGCAGATGGAAACATTTTTCTAGAAATCCCCATGTATAAGCACCGCTTGGTTTCTTCTTCACCAAAGCCAAGTCAGACGCTCTCTTAAGGACTGTCACAGATTAGCCCTTAATAACACTGGCTAGCAGTTGCTAGACTAGCGTGGAAATCTCTGTTTAGCAATTTCCAGAATTTCTGAAGATCCTTTTGCAGCTACAGGCTCACATTTCAGAAATCCCGCTCAGCTAAATTCGGGTTAGGGTAAAATGGACTTGTAGTACTATCTCTTATCCCAAGGTGGAAACGAAAGTTTTTGAATTTTGATAATGTGAATATTGAAGCATTATCGGAAATGATACACTTGGGTGTTGAGAAATTTATGAAAATTGACTTCAATGCTTTTATCATTGATTCTGAATTGGCTTTTCATAGTGGAATCAACCAACAAAATTTTGAGAATACATCAATACAACTGAAAATATACATATTCCCTTGAGTCTGAGTGTCGATGTGAAACATGACTAATGGTTCTTCCTCTATTTTGGAAGAAATAAATCCATAGTTTGTTTGTTGTGCAGACCTACTCTGACCACATATTATACATGTTTCAACTAGATATTGAATATCTATCATCATATCTGGCCAATAAAAATGTTCAAAGATTCTGTTGATAGTTTTTGAAATTCCAAGATGTGCACCGAGAATGCTGTCATGATAGTATCGAAATATCAGTGGCACTAGAAGTTTGGGTACTAAAATTCTGAGCTTTTCTTGGTTTCGAATCTTTATTACTAATACTCCATTGGAAATACTGTAAGGAAACTGATCATGGTTATTAGCAATTCTCTTCATTATGTCAGAAATGAAAGGATCATTTTCTTGATGTGTTCTGATGTCGGTAAACACTAGTGGGAAATCTGTGATTCCCAATGTATTCACGAGATTCCACACATTTTCACTTTCAATTTCCTTATGCTCATCCTCTTCTTCTTCGATATCACTCTCATCTTGATACATCCTGAATAAGCTATCGGCGGTCACATTCAAACGACCAGGAGTATGTTCTATATATATATATATATATATATATATATATATATATATATATATATATATATATATATATATATATATATATATATATATATATATATATATATATATATATATATATATATATATATATATATATATATATATATATATATATATATATATATATATATATATATATATATATATATATATATATATATATATATATATATATATATATATATATATATATATATATATATATATATATATATATATATATATATATATATATATATATATATATATATATATATATATATATATATATATATATATATATATATATATATATATATATATATATATATATATATATATATATATATATATATATATATATATATATATATATATATATATATATATATATATATATATATATATATATATATATATATATATATATATATATATATATATATATATATATATATATATATATATATATATATATATATATATATATATATATATATATATATATATATATATATATATATATATATATATATATATATATATATATATATATATATATATATATATATATATATATATATATATATATATATATATATATATATATATATATATATATATATATATATATATATATATATATATATATATATATATATATATATATATATATATATATATATATATATATATATATATATATATATATATATATATATATATATATATATATATATATATATATATATATATATATATATATATATATATATATATATATATATATATATATATATATATATATATATATATATATATATATATATATATATATATATATATATATATATATATATATATATATATATATATATATATATATATATATATATATATATATATATATATATATATATATATATATATATATATATATATATATATATATATATATATATATATATATATATATATATATATATATATATATATATATATATATATATATATATATATATATATATATATATATATATATATATATATATATATATATATATATATATATATATATATATATATATATATATATATATATATATATATATATATATATATATATATATATATATATATATATGTACCGTGGATGATTGTCAATTGTTATTGTTCGAGAATGGATCAAGAAATCAACAATACTATAAAATGATCCTACATAGACCTATATAATTAAAAGACTTTTCTTTTACTTCTACAGAGTTACTTGATAACTTTATTATGTGATAATTAGCTTGATCTAAATTATTATTACATTTAATCACTAGCACACTTTTATTATTTTGCCATTTTTGGCTAATCAAGTTTAAAAATGAATTATTAGTATTAGAAAGTAAACTTTGATCACCCTAGTAGACCTACATTACCTTAGTAAACCTTAGTTTATTTCCGTATATTCCATATTGACACTTTATAATAGCTACACTCTACATCGAAGCATCAAAGGAAGTAGAAGGGTACCTATTGGTGATTTTTTTTTGTGGGAACAGTAGGATACTTTATTTCTGGTTTCTCCTTGTTAGGCGATCCTCTCACTTTATAAGAGTTATATACACAATACTTGGGAGTCAATATCAATAACTTAGCCAACGAGATTAAGTAATACCGCACTCTCGTAGAAAAAGAAATGAAGACTAATTTTGTAGAAACATCATCACCTATCTGGGAATATTGACAAACCAAAACTCTTGACTGTTATTTTCAGTAGAGGAATGCTACTAATAATAGACAATAGTGGAAGAATGCCTTTTCTTCTGCTGTCTTCCTAGCTCTGACATTTTGTTATTCAAGGGTTGGTTAGGCTATATATTTAGGGAGTGCAATCAATATACCTGTATTGGACTATCCCTCAGTGGGGCGATCTCTCACACAAGTGGTGAACTTCCAGCAAAGAACTTTGGAAAGGAAGTACATTGTATTTTGTTAATACTCTGAATACTTCATTTCACTGGTATTTCCAATTAAGATATCAATTATTTCTATCACATTTTTGGCTGTCAAAGAATTTATCTCCAATTCCTTTTTCGTTTGAAGGAGATCGTATGACCCAGCAACTCACAGTTTATAAAATAAAATGATTTGGCTCTTTTTCTTATGGGAAACTGAAATTTTATTTCATGAATCTAGGAATGATCCATTGGTTGAGAGATTTGAATGTCTTATATACATCTATGTTTTATTCATTTATTAATTATAACTGTTAATTTTTTTTTATACAAGCCTTCTTTAAGCAGATGGAAACATTTAGAATAACATGAAGTCGACTTCTCAATTATTCCCTCTTTGAGCATCTTCTTGATTTTCCCATTCATGATTTCCATTTTCATAGGGTTTAATTGATAGGGAGCTTTTCTTACCGGTTCCTCTGATATAAGGCGAATTCTAGAAATCCCCATGTGTAAGCACCGCTTGGTTTCTTCTTCACCAAAGCCAAGTCAGACGCTCTCTTAAGGGCTGTCACAGATTAGCCCTTAATAACACTGGCTCGCAGTTGCTAGACTAGCGCGGAAATCCTGTTTAGCGGTTTCCAGAATTTCTGAAGATCCTTTTGCAGCTACAGGCTCGCATTTCAGAAATCTTGCTCAGCTAAATTCGGGTTATGGTAAAAGGAATGATTTTATTCGTTAAAGCTTTAGTTTTTATCTTCTTGAAAGATTTCTGCGACCTTCTTTTACAATTTTTATCAAATTTATTTTTCCTCTCTCTCTCTTCCTAGCTTTGAGTAATCCATTTTTACTTCTTGATTCATACTTCGAATCAATAGAGTTTATATAATTATCATTATCAATGTTATGCACTATACCTCTATTCGCATTAGCATTGCAGTTTTCTCTCCTTGGCCATTTTCATCAGCAGCCTTCCTGTCATTGCTTCTCGCCTGTGCCTGCAGGTATAGCTACTGATCCTTATCTTCTTCCTCTTCCTCATCTTCATCATTTACTTCATCGTCCTTGTTTCAAAAGTGCAAGTTGAACTTCTGATTTGGACAATGACTTTAAAAAGATGCAACATGGAGGCTTAGCTGGATGTTATTGAGATCAAAGGTCCCATTGCAGACAGTTGAAGATCGAGACCGGTCTTCACTCTTTTTGGAGTGGACACCACTACTATATCATTCATAAATCGGTTCCTCAAGATTCCTTTCCCGACGGTCTTGGTTTCATCATTCTTTTCTTCATTCTCCGCCTTGCTTGCTTTCCAGTAGGCAATCACTTCTTTCATCAAAGTCTTTATTTCTTCGTTGATTTTCTGTGCCAAACTATTGCAACTGTCAAGCAACATGTTTTGGATCAGCTCTCTGATTGGCTTGAGTCGAACGGACATGTGGAGCAGAAGTGCGGTGGCATCCTGAATGCCCTCCTCAGTGCAGCAAATCGATTGAAAGTTACCTAAGTAACAGAAACTTTTTCTGGATAAGTTGGGGAACAACCAAAGCGAATTATTCAAAAACGACGATATTGGTGTGCCACAGGGTAGTATCTTTGGTCCTGTCTTCTACAATATATATATATATATATATATATATATATATATATATATATATATATATATGTTAACTCAATTTCAAGCATTATCGGAAATGGTGACATTTTTATGTATGAGCTGATGAAACAGCTTTAATTGTTGGGCATAAAAATCTTAAAGTTGCAGAGCAACAGTTGCATTCTGAGTATAATAGGATTCTTAGGTGGTCACATGACAGAAATTCAGTCATTAATGAGAAGAAAACAGTTTTAATGCATTTTAAATCACTACATGAGATGTAATGAAACTCAAAAAATTATCAGTCATGACTGCCTCTGTCTTTCTAAATCACTTCAAACTTTTAGTTGCCCATCACTTACTCAAGTTGACGATACCCGATACCTAGGTGTGATAGTTGACATGAGAATGAGATGGCATCCACACATCAACTACATCTCGGATAAACTTCAATCATTAAGCGCAAAAATATTTTACATGCATAAAACTATTCTACTCAATTTAGGTGTCTTCACCTAATTTATAAATCTCCAGTAGAGTCCATCATTAGGTATGGTATGGATTCATGGGGCTGTGCAGCTGAGTATTTGTTGCACAGAGTAGAAAGAATTTAATTAAGAACCCTGAAGTGCATAACATCTCGATTGCCTCTTATCAACTTAAAAATTAACTTCAATAATCTTTCTAATGTACAATTTTTTTACCATACACTAACTCCAAAAAAATTCTATATTTATAAGATTATAATTTTCTTCAAGAATAATATTAATACAGATCCTTTGCTCCACTATCTCCTTACAATTTAAGATCACCTTGTAGAGGAATTTTTCCTCTTATGGCTCATCAAGATATATTTAAAACCACTCTTGAAATCACAGATGATTTTAAAAGCTTGTCATTGGACATTGGCTTCATGTTTGGATTTCTTATGATGGCTGAAACTTTAAGATGAAGTATATGCTTCATGTTTGGATTTCCTATGATGGCTGAAATTATAAGATGAAGTATATGTGTGACCACAAATATCACATAAGAAAGGCTTCACACCAGAGTGATTTTGTATGATTTATAATCATGTGCAATGGGCTAAATTTTTGAGTTGATCAAATCATATCTAATACATTGTTGGCAGCACCCTGGCAGTCCGAAGTGGAGGACTTCACAGAAAAGGAGACCTTTCTATTGCTGAACAAATTAATGCCTCTATTATCAAGGAATATTCCACGTACTGTAACTTAATCGTGTGAAGAATAATTATGATTTCAACTCTTAGGTGATTTCTTAAATTTAAATGGTTTGTACTTATTCTTAGTTTTAAGTAAGCCTCCACACCATTTGACGGCCATGGTTTAGGCATCACCAATCGATGAACAATGACATCACTTCTCAAGTACCTCAGTTCCTCTGCATAAGGCATGCCTTGAAGAATAGATCATAGATCAAACTCACATTGTCACAAGCCACTCCTTTCACGGCATCTTCTCTTTTTTGAGATTGAGATCAAGAGTCTGCTACTCCTTCTCGATGAACAATGACATCACTTCTCTAGCACTTCGGTTCCTCTGCACAAGGCATGCCGTTTTCTCAATCACATAGCAGTTATAGCTGCTCTTGCTCCTCCTTGGACAGATTACTATGATAGGTTCAGCCTGTATTATAGGTACCTACACCCAAGTAAAAATTACCAACCCAAGTATGAATGTTAACTAACATTGCCACAAGCCCCCACTTCCACTGAAATTTATAGCTCCATCATCTTTTTCAGTTGATTTGCGTTATGATTATCAGCTGAGGAGTCTGCCACTCCTCAAAACGCTCCAAATGTATGTCTTCACACTTCAAATATGTGGCTTCATACACTTGAGTATCTCCTCTTTTACATATGTCTTTTTATCTTTGATTATATTCAAGATAACAATTGGAATTCACATGTGTGATGAACTGGTGTTGAAGAACACAGATCCAGCTACGAGTTTTTCTTCCTCCTCCTCCTTCTCGTCCTCGTCATCATCTTCATCCTCCCCCTTATACAAATAAATATCATATGTACAGCCTGTATCATGGGTACACCCAAGTAATCAGCACTAAACAGCAGTAAACAGCTGTGGTAGCCTTCCTTCAAGGGCAGAGCAGCTACATCCAGCTCTGCTATGAGCAAAAATTGACATAAAGCAGAGCTACATATAGCTCAATTCTGTCAACTTACCGATGGTTGTAGCAAATAATTATGTAATTTACTAAACAAACTCAAATCACCTTTCTGCACGAAAGCTTCACCATTCAGCACGGAACTAGAAATGGCAAATTTGGAGAGAATTTGATGCGAATCTACAAGACAGCAAGCCTATAGAAATTAACAATTAATAAAAATATTGAAATTCAGAATGAATAGATATTGAATTATTATAATTTACAATATTCTAATTTTCAATTAAAAATATTTGAAATTAAACATGATTTATAAGGCTAGATTCTCTTTTATGTTTACCGAAAATTTTGGACATCTCATTTTCTGCTTTATAGCTGAGAGAATAGGCTTAAAACTGCTATATAGCCAGGCTATATAGCAGATCTCCAGTGTCACTCATTGAACTTGTAGCTGAGCTACATGTAGCTCTGCTAAATAATGTAAACCTAGCTTTAGCCTGGTTTATAGGCACAATAGCTGCAATCTATGCAGTTTAATTATGCTATATATGTTTTGAAACATCAAAATTACATTCAATTTTTAGTAAGAATTGAGATTCCATAAACTCATTCTTGATACAATTTAACAAAATATTGTACAAATTGACTAAAATCTGCGAATTCCAACAAAAGTATCTGATTGATTTGCTAAAAAGTCACAGTTTATAGGAAAAACAGCATCAAAATATTGAATAATATTGAGGAATTATCCTACTTTCTATGAATGAATGAGCACAGAATTGATAATAGCAGTATTTGTACTATAATTAGTTCAAATTATAGCTATAATTAATAATTATAGGAGTTTTCTCTGGTATGAGCTAATACATTTCTGAAGGTCTTGATGGGTTATGTCATTACAATTCCTTCCTCCTCCCCCTCTCTCCGTGGTAGCCTGTCTGCTGGTCTAGCTAATGCTCCTCCTTAGACAATTTATATCTAATCTTTGTTGAATAGATCAAACTCACATTGTCACAAGCCACTTGTTTCACTGCAGTTTGTGGCTCAGATTTTGGCATCTTCTCTTTTCATCTCAGTTTGCTGCATCCATCAGCAGATTAAGATCAAGAGTCTGCTACTCCTTCCCAATGAACACTGTCATCACTTGTGCAGTACTTCGGTTCCTTTGGACAAGGCATTTAATCATTGTTTCGATTGTTGTCTCACACCCAATGTAGTGCAACCAATGTTAGCACCAGACTATAGCACTATGAGAGCAGACAGGGCGAGACTTGGTCTGGCCCATAGTCCTTGAATTCCTCAAAGGGTGCAACTACAAGGCGATTATGGTCTATTTCCTTGAGTGCTTGTCTTTTTTATAAGATAAAAGCTCCTCTTATTCTATCTTTAAGTTATGAATGATTTCATTCATTCTTTCAAGGTGACCTAACCAGCTTATTCTTCTGAGTTTTTTTCAGAAAAAAATTTTCCACAAAGAACATATTATGCAAATATATTCAATCTTTGAAAAATACATCACTCACATAGTCACAAGAACCAAATTCCATCTTATCTTTATATACACTGTTGTAAATTTGTTGGATGTACAACTGTACCACCGGTAGTAGTACATCATAGCCTAAATAGGCCAAATTGACTAAAATCTGCAAATTCCAACTAAAGTATCTGATTGATTTGCTGAAAAGTCACAGTTCATAGGAAAAACAGCATCAAAATATTGAATAATATTGAGGAATTATCCTACTTTCTATGAATGTATGAGCTAAAACATTTTTGAAGTTCTTGATTAGTTGTTTCATCACAATTCATTCCTCCTCCCCCTCGTCATGCAGCAGCTTCTTCTCTGCTGTTATAGCTAATTACTCCCCCTTAGACAATTTACTGTAAAAGGTACAGCCAAACATTACTTGGTCTGACAAATAGCTGAATCGTTTAACGATCATTTAATGAATAAAAACTAAAGATATTAACTGTTTCTAAATTTTAGATTCAGTGTTATTTGTATTCAGGGACCTTTTTCAGACTAATATATTTGAACTCATGAAGCATGATACTAGAAAAGAGAAAATTGTTCAACCGCCAACTCATAAACAGATGCATAAACCTAAAATTGTCGTTATGTCATCTCAGAGACCCAGAAATTGGACAGATGTGACCTGAAAACTGACACCAGACCTGAGCCAGCCACGTCACTCTATATTATTATTACTGTATCCGCTTATTTGTTTACCATGCAAATTGAAGAAAATTTGAGTTGTTCACATCTTTATATTATTTTGTAAGACAAAAAAAAATATTTTGCATTTGATTGAAATCTGAATATTGGGTAACTTCAGTTCTACTGAAGTTAATATTCAGTTTTTTAATGCTATTGACCCACTGACCTATATTGTCTGATACGGTATGTAAGCATCTCTTTCCACCTTCTCTCTTTGAAAATGTTGACTGTTTTTGAAAACAATAATTGTAAATTTATTTAATTTACAAAATTATCAAATCTTTTATATTTTAAAACGTGTTTTGAAAGAAACACCAGACATAGGATCGAGTTGTATTCCAACTCGGCTGAAATCAGGCTAATCTTCAATTAAAAACTCAATTTAAGGCTGTTAAAATACATAAGCTAGTCTAAGAATGTTGAATTAACTTAATATGTATTGAAAAATCTGTCAAAGTAGCATTTATTCAGCAGCATTTTATTAAACTGTTAATGCATTACTATTTTTGTTGATTATATACCCATTATTTTTAGCTTTGATGGTTTTGTTGTAGATCATGTATTATTTTCAGCTTTGTAGGCTCCTATTATGTTGAACATGTTCCATTGTTCAAAATAGACTAGATCATTTTTTTCGTAGATTATTCTGTAATTATTTATTAAAATAATAGAAAACATTTTTGTTGATCATGTATTATTTGTAGCTTTTACATTTTCATGATCTCTAGGCCTGCCGCAAAGTAAACCCATGCTAATCCACGAAAAGGACGTTTTGTAAACCATTGCTATAGAATTATTCATAGTCAATAGCTGACGAGTGGATTATTAATTGCATGTATTATTATCATTACACATAATTATGTCTGGAGAAGCCTAGTAATAGTTTACAAAACATCCCACGGCGTGGGTTGCATTTCGTGGATTAGCGTGGGTCTACTTTGCGGCGGGCCTTACATGTTCCATTACTGTTAAAAATATACTAGATCTTTTGTAGATTACTTTGGGAACTAGTAATTTCCATAAAATATAATAATTATTATTATTATGTTATATTAATGTTATTTTGTTATGTTATGTTTGTTAAATTATGTTATTTTAATCATGCTTAAATAGGAATTGTGTTGAAATTTTCTTGTAGATTTGATTTGACGATTGTTTCCACTTGAATAAAAACTGTGATATTTTTCAATTGTGGCTGTTACCTTTGATTTATAGAAAACACCTGAAAAAAGAATCACTTTGTTTGGCTTGGTCCTGAGACTTTTATAAGGAGTTATCTGATGTTTGAGGATTCAGTGATGACAAACATATTATAGTATTGAGGGTTATATCATAGAGAACCAATAGCGTAAGTAGATATCCCATGGTATAGGGTGTTTATGTCGCAACTGTTGCTGTTATCTCGAGCCCATAGTCAACGTAGCTCTTTCCCGTAATGCTGTGTAGTGTGTAACGCTGGTAGTCTCTCATATTGTGCCGTTCATACACTCTCACCCCGCCAAAAATCAACAGTAATCGATAATAATCGGCTTGAGATAACAGTAAAAGTTGCGACATAAACGCCCTATACCATGGGATATTTACTTACGCTATTGTTTCTCTATGGTTATATGGATTCAGTGACGACAAAAAGGTTGAAATTGCAGCAGAGTAAAGGCTAAAAATCCGTCCTCATGTGTTTGAAAATACACAGACGTCTGTCTGTCTCCATATGTCTGCTCACGTCTGCATGTACAGGTTTCATTTTTTCTTCGTCTGCTGATGTGGGCGCGTTCGCCTTGAAAGGACATGAGCTGTATGTATACTCTGGTGGAGATCCTTTACTGGAAATGGATAGATATGCTGCTACAATCATGTGAGTAGATACTTATTATTGAAAAAAAATTCAAAGCGTTGAGATCACCACTGCAATTCGTATGGTGGTGATGGCATAGAGAAAATAATACTATTTAATAATCCACTTTTTGTGTAGTTGAGAAGCTGATATTGTGATAATTATTCATATTGAATAAAAATACTAAGAAATTGTCAATCTCTGGTGAACTCTGTTTGAGATTGACAATGGTGTAACAACCAAAACCGGTCTTTCCAACTATCAATTTCAATATGTGGTTTTTGACAATAATTTGAAAGATCTCGTTGTCACAGAGAGTGATTAATTCATTTATTGTAAAAACTCTGACTGCTTGTCGTTTTTTCTAATAGCAAAAAGTGATTTGATAATAAAGCAGTTTGTGATGCAAAACAACATTGAAGAGTTTTATGATATTAATGATTTGACAGTCTTGAGGTAAAGATTTTAATTGCAGTGGCGTCAAGTTTCAATTTCCAAGTGGCGACTTCAGCCTCCATGTATTCACGGCTGTTATCTTTTACTGTTTATTATTGTAGGCTATAGTCCACCTAATATAATATGCTGACTACAATATGCTCTGTATTTAGTATATTATTATGTCGACTATAGCCTACAATAATATTAATGTACAGTAATAGACTAACTGAAGTCAATGGATAGTAGGGATGGGTATCGATACATCGATGTTTAAAACATCGATGTTTCAAAATCAAACATCGATGTTTACTGTTCGATGTTTTTCACTTATCGATGTTTTTACCTAGACATCGGTCATCCGATGTTTTTCCCAACTAAAATTAATTTTTCATTTAGGCTCTCTGTATTTTTATATGAGACTGTTGGATACTCTTGAAGATTTACATAACTTCTGTAGCTCTTGTCAAGGTTAGATACTTATTTAGAATTAAATAAGAGGTCGGATTCTTCGTTTCTTAGGAAGAAACAGTTTTTCCTTATTACAAGTGCTTTCCTCAACCTACGTTTAACACCAATTAATCTTGCTCTGGAATAGAGGTCCTCGTATTGTAAGGAGTGTAGATATCCATATAAAAAAACTTTAATCATTTCCATTACCTAAATAAAACTATCAACTCGATATGAGTAACAATGATTGCTAAAATCAGCTTAGCATGAAATTCCAGACAGAATCTTCAAGGATATCCCGAGAGGTTTCTGACTTAACTATGAAGATGACAAATCTTGTAAACTGCCTATAATAGAGTTGATGTATCTTTCTAGTCACAACCTGACTTCAATTATTCGAAAGACTGTAACTTGAATAACACAAGTCCAAAATTGCTGTAATCCAGTTAGTAACTGTTAAAATATTGGAACAATAGCTCCAGATAAAATTGTAGTCACTTTAGAAGTTGTTTTGTACTATTATGTATTTCGAGATTATGAAAAAATATACCAATGAATCAATCAACTTCCAAAATAATTGAGTTATATCTATACAAAATGATAAACTAATACTCTGTAAGCTTATTAACAGAAGTGTTGTGGTTTCAATCAAATTGATTTCGCCCCGTTTTATCATTTTTATCAAGAATAAGTGTAAAGACTTTACATAGTGTAAAGACTTACACTGTACATTGTATCATTTTCACTTTATTAATACTAATAAAAATCTATTCATTCATCGTTTCTGATGCTTTTGAGTATTTATTTGTTCAAAATTATTTAATTTTGAGATAAAAATTCCTAAGTGAAAAAAAGAAAATGGTAGCTATAAGGATAACTGCTGAGTTTTGGACACTTTAAATACAATATTTGTAATCTCCTATCATCCAGGAACAATACCCTAGTATATTCTATACTACTTCTGAAATACTCTTTATAATAGTCTTCGTAGTATCATCCGTAAATGTACGGCGATGCGTCGATGTTTAAAGCATCGATGTTTACTGTTCGATGTTTTTCACTTATCGATGTTTAGGTGAAAAAAACATCGATGTTTTGTCTTTCGATACCCATCCCTAATGGATAGAGTCGTTGCTTAATAATTGGACCTCAAGGGAAACTTTTGAAATATCTTTTCAGACTGTTTCTTATAATAGTTATCAGCCTATATTAGTGAGATTCATAGTTATCAGTGAGATTCACTCGCTTTCAACATTGGTTGAGTATGGAAAGCACTCATGTTTTTTATAAGGAAAACGGATAATATAAAAAAGCAACAACATTAATTCTACTGTATTCAAATACATCCATTGAAAATCAAGAATTAAATCAAACAATGAGTCTCGAATTCTTTTAATAGAATATAATTTATTTGTCAAGGTATTCTGACACTGTCAGATTAGGTACAGTTTCAAATCACACAAGTAAGGAAGACAGACAATATTTGATATACAGATTGATTGATTAATTGCCTTTATTAGGGTGGAGTTAGGACTCCTGGTCCTCTCTACCACACAACCCTAAAGATATAGTGATATAAAGACAGACAACAGTATTAAAGACAAGTCATATTATTCAAAGTTGAAACCACTCAGGATCATGTCATGCCACTCCTGTAGTGAATAAAGTGGCTTGGACTTCTTAACCACTTTTGC
>NC_052519.1:7946502-7982117 GCF_014356525.2 Nilaparvata lugens
ATCCAAAGAAATAATAAGGTACTAATCTTTTATTTTTTTCTAAATCCCAAATAATATAAACATTATAATCTAAATAATTATATAATAAATACCATAATTCTTTATTTATTTTATTTTTTGTTATATAAACTTCTACATCTTTTGTGAAAGGTGCTAAATCTTTTGGAATTATTGATTTATACATTTATTATCTATTAATTTTAAAATATTCTATTATATAAATCTTATTAAAATAAATGGAAGAAGAGAAAAATTATAACCAGAAATTATTATCTTTATTCTATGCTAATAAAAGACATTACCAAAGGACTAGAGAAAGTTTAAATAATTTATTGGATGAAGGATACCAAACAGAAAATTTAGATATAATATTACTTAAAAATGGTTGTGTTCTTATAACTGTATATGATCCAGAAGAAGATGTATTTAAAGAGTTAAAAGATTTAAATAGAGAACAAAGACTAAACTAAAAAACAAAAATAATTAATGCTATTAAAAATGTTATCCAGAAGAAGAAGAAAAATCTGGTAGTGGATTATATTATTAATTATAAAAACACATTATTTAAACATTACTTTAAAACATTATGTTTAACATTAATTTAAAACGTAAGACATTATGTTTAACGTTAATTTAAAATGTAAGACATTATGTTTAATGTTAATTTAAAACGTAAGACGTTATGTTCAACGTTAATTTAAAACGTAAGATGTTATGTTTAACGTTAATTTAAAACGTAAGACGTTATGTTTAACGTTAATTTAAAATGTAAGACATTATGTTTAACGTTAATTAAAACGTAAGACGTTATGTTTAATGTTAATTTAAAACGTAAGACGTTTTTCTTAACGTTAATTTAAAACGTAAGACGTTATGTTTAACGTTAATTTAAAACGTAGGACGTTATGTTTAACGTTAATTTAAAATGTAAGATGTTATGTTTAACGTTAATTTAAAACATAAGACGTTATGTTTAACGTTAATTTAAAACGTAAGACGTTATGTTTAACATTAATTTAAAACGTTAGACATTATGTTTAACATTAATTTAAAACGTAAGACGTTATGTTTAACGTTAATTTAAAACGTAAGACGTTATGTTTAACATTAATTTAAAACGTAAGACGTTATGTTTAACATTAATTTAAAACTTAAGACGTTATGTTTAATGTTAATGGGAATACCTAAACAAGAATGGGAATACCTAAACAAGTTTATGTTTTAATAAAAAAAAAATTCAAATTCTTCATTAAAAAAAAAAATAATTATACAATCAAATGCATTCCAAAGATCAAATACAATATTGTTTCCTTATTTCTAATATGTGTTCCCTATAGGCTACCCTGTGTGGGGACACTTGAATATATATAATAAAATATTTATATACAAATTTAAATATTATATCATGAAGAACATAATAATTGAATATGGTATTATATTGAAATAAATCAATATGTCAATATTTATAATCATTCTTGCACACATTCATACGCACACACATTCACATATGCGCACACATTCATACGCACACACATTCACATATGCGCACACATTCATACGCACACACATTCACACATGCGTTTTAAATTAACGTTAAACATAACGTCTTACGTTTTAATTTAACGTTAAACATAACATCTTACGTTTTAAATTAACGTTAAACATGACGTCTTACATTTTAAATTAACGTTAAACATCACGTCTTACGTTTTAAATTAACATTAAACATAACAACTTACGTTTTAAATTAACGTTAAACATAATGTCTTATGTTTTAAATTAATGTCAAACATAACGACTTACGTTTTAAATTAACGTTAAACATTATGTCTTAAGTTTTAAATTAACGTTAAACATAATGTCTTATGTTTTAAATTAACATTAAACATAACGTCTTACGTTTTAAATTAACATTAAACATAACGTCTTAATTTTTAAATTAACATTAAACATAACATCTTACGTTTTAAATTAACGTCAAACATAACATCTTACGTTTTAAATTAACGTTGAACATAACGTCTTACGTTTTAAATTAACATTAAACATAACGTCTTACATTTTAAATTAACGTTAAACATAACGTCTTACGTTTTAAATTAATGTTAAACATAACGTTTTAAAGTAATGTTTAAATAATGTGTTTTCATAATTAATAATATAATCCACTATCAGATTTTTCTTCTTCTTCTGGATAACATTTATTAATAGCATTAATTATTTTTGTTTTTTAGTTTAGTCTTTGTTCTCTATTTAAATCTTTTAACTCTTTAAATACATCTTCTTCTGGATCATATACAGTTATAAGAACACAACCATTTTTAAGTAATATTATATCTAAATTTTCTGTTAGGTATCCTTCATTCAATAAATTATTTAAACTTTCTCTAGTCCTTTGGTAATGTCTTTTATTAGCATTGAATAAAGATAATAATTTCTGGTTATAATTCTTCTCCTCTTCCATTTATTTTAATAAGATTTATATAATAGAATATTTTAAAATTAATAGATAATAAATGTATAAATTAATAATTCCAAAAGATTTAGCACCTTACAAAAAAGATGTAGAAGTTTGTATAACAAAAAATAAAATAAATAAAGAATTATGGTATTTATTATATAATTATTTAGATTATAATGTTTATATTATTTGGGATTTAGAAAAAATAATAGATTAGTACCTTATTATTTCTTTGGATATTATTTTATTGATAAATTTATAGAAGAATTAGAAGGAATAAATAAATTATATCCTAAAGATTTATTAGAATATTTTAAACAAAATAATATAGAAGTACCAGAAAATTTTAATTTTGTAAAAGAAATTATTTAAGCAACAAATACTATTCTTTCTTTATGTTTATTTGGTGTAGTTTTAAGTTTATCTAATTTAATATTAATTTTATAATTTAGATCTATTTCTTTATTATCCATTTCTTCTTCTAACCAATAATTGGATAAATAACAATCCATAATATTTTCAAATTTAATAATATATTTATCTTTACCTCTATAAGTTATTGTTTTAATATTGGAAATAATCAATTCTAGACCTTCTTCTAATTCTTCTAATCTTTTACAACATTTAGGTTTAACATTTCCAATTATTTTTCCCATTCTCAAATTTATAATATTCCCTTTTATATTTTCTGTATATTGTAAATTATCTTTATCTTTGAAACATTCTAATATTTTTATGTATTCTATTTTTGGAAAAGAATTTCCATTAAATGTAGCTAATCCATTTGTTTTTATTGTTATAAATGTTTTAGGATAGTAATAAATTTCTAATTTATTTCTATAATTATTATATGGAATACATATAAATCCTTCTTTTATTAATATATCTTTATTTTTTCTCATTTCTATAAATTTTAATTTATCATATCCTTTAACAGTATAAACAGTTTTATTTCCATCTTTCTCTGCTAAAACTCCAACAAATGTAATTTTCCTAAATCATTTACAACAAATGCATTATTAAGTTCCTTCCTATTAAGTTCCATATAAGTTCCTTTTATTTCAAAATCTTTCCAATGTTTTTTAAAATAATTAATTAATTCTTCTTCTATATCTTGTATTTTTTGTTCTTCTTCTAATAAATGTTTATATTCTTCTTTTATAATTTTTATTTTATCTGAATATTTAATTTTTCTCTCTTTAATTTCTATTTCTTCTAATTCTAGCAATCTTTTTCTTGTAGAAACTAAATATGCATTATTAATTAAATTTATTTCTTTTATTGTAAATGGATATAGTTTATTTGTAATATTTGTTCTTTTTTTTAAAACTAGAGGTATAACATTTTTAGTTTTTATTAATCCTAATTCTTCTATATTTCTATCTAAACAAGAATAAATTGTATTAGATTTAGTAAAATATGTTTCTCCTTTTTTAATATAACATTTTTGTATCACAGATACATTATTTGGATTTTCTAAATCTTCTATAAATTCTAAATAGTTAATTGGTAATAAATTAAAACTAAATTTGATCATAAAAGTGATCAAGTGTAAAATAACAGCTCGTCTTGTGAATAATATGCTGAGTGATAGAACTTTCAAAGTCATCATTGGATCTGATATAAGCTCACAAAGAAAACTTAAGAATGGTCTGCCTCAGGGCTCAGTTCTTGCCCCTCTCTTGTTCAGTCTGTATATTGCTGAAATGCCAGAAACCTTGTCTAGAAAGCATGGCTATGCTGATGACTGGGTATTATCAACACAGTGTAAATCATTTGAAGAGTCAGAGAAAATTCTTACAGATGACTTGAGAGAGATGGGTAGGTACTTTCGAAGATGGCGTCTCCAACCAAATGCCAGCAAAACAGAAGTTGCATGCTTCCACCTGAACAATAGAGAAGCTAACAGAGAGCTAAGAATTCAATTCGAGAATAGAAGCCTTAAACACAATAAGGCTCCAAAATATTTGGGCGTGATACTTGATATTACACTTTCATTCAAAGAGCACCTAACAAAGACAACAGAAAAACTAAAAACCCGAAACAATATTATGCAAAAACTTTGCGGAACATCATGGGGAGCTTCAGCATCTACATTACGCTCTACAGCCCTAAGCCTTGTCTTTTCAGCTGCTGAGTACTGTGCTCCAGTCTGGATGAATAGCTCTCATGTTCATAGGGTTGATGTTCAGCTAAATAACTCAATGAGAATGATAGGTGGTGTTCTGAAATCTACCCCTGTGGAATGGCTCCCGGTGTTGAGTCACATCCCACCCCCAAATCTTCGACGCATGAATGCCCTCACTAGAGAGTACAAGAAGATACAGGAAAATCGAAGCCTGCCAATACATGAGGATATACAAGATGCCAATCAGAGCCGTCTGCAATCTCGTAAGCCACCGGTTAGGACGGCAATTACAGCCTTAGATTCAGGTTTCCGTTTAACTGAGGCCTGGCAACAAGCGTGGTCAGCAAAGCAGAACATTGACATCCCATTTGTAGCCAAAGGCCACCAGGCTTCGATTTGCCTCGTAAAACATGGTCGGCATTGAATAGGGTACGAACCCATCATGGTAGATGTGCCTATCTGATGCATAAGTGGGGGAAGGCTGACTCCCCTTTCTGTGAGTGTGGAGCAGTCCAGACTGTGAGACACATAGTGGAGGAATGTCCCAGATCAGCATACACGGGTGCACATGAAGATTTCCTGGTGGCTAAACCAGCATCAATAGCCTACTTAAATACCCTGGAAGCATGCCTCTAATTTCCAGGTCAAAAGTGACTAAGATATTTTCATTCGTTTTATATATGAATTTTCTATTGTTTTTTTTTTTTTTCGAATTTTGTGATCATAAATGTGTTGTGTATACTGCCATACGCTAAATAAATAAAACTAAATGCAGATAATACATAATTAATAATTTTATTTCTTTCTTCTTGTATTAATGGTAATTTTATTTGTATTCCTGTTAATTTTCTTGTATTTTTATTTCCCCAATATGCATACTGTAATAAGTTTTTAGAAACAATACAACAACTATTTAATTGATTATTTGTTAATTTTGTCCACATTCTATGTATTGGAACACAATAAAATGGTGCATTTTCAAAATAATTTCTATTATTATCTAATAATTCTATACAATCTTTTAATGGATCAAATTCTTTAGTTTCTTGGAATTCTTTATTAGAATAATTATAAATAGTTGCTTCTAATCTTGTTATTCCATTCTCTTTAGCTAAATTAGATGTAAATGTTTCTTTTAATCTTTCATCTGGACAATTTAAAAAATCCATAATATGGTTACCAAGTTGTTTATTTACTCCTGGACTTGTTATTTGGCATATAAATTTATTATAAATTTTAACTCTAGAATTATTATTAATCCAAGTTAAACAATCTCTTCCAACCGTTTTATTATTATCTACAATTATATTATTACAATCTTTTTTAAATTTATCTTGCATACAAAATTAAAAGTTATTTATTAAATAATCAATCATTTCTTGTTTATTAAAAATTCCTGCAAAATCTTGTGTTATATCAAAATCTAATAAATAATAATGTTCTTTTTTCAATTCTTCTAACATTTTTGGTAAATTAATTAATAATGTTTCTAATTCTACATCTGCTAATTCTATTTTATAAGGAATAACTACTGGATTTTTATATTTTTTATTAATAATTTCTATATCTTGTTTTATAATTTGTTTAACTCCTTTAATAATATAATTATTTTTAGAATTGGTGTTTAATAAATATGGAATTTTAGCTTTAACTCCATGTGCAGATAATTTAAAATGAGAAAATCTAGATCTTAATAAACTATTAAAAGATCCACAAGCTTCTTTTTTTACTAAAAATTTCCCATTTTTCAAATCTCCTGTACAATCTATAAAATCTATTATTTTTACTAACATAATATTGTCACAAAATTGTTTAGTAATTGGTATAAATTTTTCTAATTTTGGTTCTTCTTCTACATAATTAATATCTCCAATATTTGTAACTAAATTATTATTATTCAAATTTTCTAAAAGTAACCATAATCCAAATCTTTCATTTGTTGGTTTAATTTTATTACCAAGTAATTCTGTAATAGAATATTTAGAAGTAGCATTAGTTTTATTTTCAGCTTCCATTTATTATAAAAAAATTTAGAGGTTTTATAAAATGTAGCTAAAATAATAATTTATAAAAAGTAAAAATAATTTGTGTTTGATTCTAAATAACTAAAAATATAGATTTCTATTATTTAAGAAATTTTCAAAATTAACATAATAATTTGTAAATAATATATAAATTTTATAAAAAATAAAAAGTAGCTGAAACTAGTAGCTGAAAGTAAAGTGCTGTGCAAATCTTACCTATATGAAATTTTAAATATTAAAAAAATCAAAACAAAAAATGGATGTTTCATGTCAGTTGAATTAGAAGAATTTATAACATATTTACCAAAAAAGTATTTAGAAATGTTTGATGAAAAATCTATTCAAGAATTTAATAAACTTAAAATAAAATTAGTTTTATTAGGTTTGGAAGATGATGATAAATATCCTATATTAGAAATGAGAGAATTTTCATAATTTTTTAAAATTTATCATGATTCTCAATATTAAATTTCAATGATATTTTCCAATTTTTGTTGAAAAATAAGTCACTCCAAAAAATTTTTCTGATACTTAACAGTGATTTTTTTGACTTATTTTTGATTATGAAATTTTGAGTTATTTATGAATAATTCATTGAAAAAATGATATTTTCTCTTAGAATGTAATGAATTTTATCGAAAATTAGTAAAAATGAGTTAATTTTAATGATTTGAAAAATAGCATATCAGCCACTCCAAAAGTGCTCTAGCTCTCTCATCATACTATCTACTCACCTCTTTTTACTCAATTTTTATTAATGAGCCTATTAAATTAATGTCATTGGTTGTATTTCTCAATTTTGCAGTTGAATCCTCAACACACAATCCCAAACATAGCTGATGATGGATTTGTTCTCTGGGACAGGTTGGTAATCAAATAATCACCTACCTAATTAATCAAGAAATCAAGTGATTAATTTTCATTCAATTTTGCCTACAAACCTATATTAGATAGATAATAATATAATTATATTTACTGATCGAAATTAAGCTATATCAGTCTGTATTTAATCTTTTAACAAATACAAGTTGTTTCATTTACTTGCTTTTTATTTGTCACATCACTAGTAATGTGGCAGAAAACTGTTGGATAAATCACTCTTTCATGAAGTCTGAAAGGATTTTAAAATGAATAGGCTACTTTTATTACTAGATAAACAATAAATATTTCACCAAATAAAAGACTTGATGCAATGATGTTTTGTACTCACTTACTCTTCATTTCTCACACTATGTGCCAGTTGCACAAAAACCGGTTAAATTTTAACCGTGATTAATTTCACGAGAACCAATCAGAGAAGGCCGTTCTGATAAGACAGCTTCTGTAATTGGTTCTTGTGGAATTAATCACGGTAAAAATTTATCCGGCTTTTGTGCAACTGGCACTTGGTGTGAGAAATGAAGAGTAAGTGAGTACAAAACATCATAGCATCAAGTCTTTATTTGGTGAAATATTTATTGTTTATAACTAACTAGAATAGAAAGTGAGAGTAACAGGTCTTTATCTATTTCATTCCACCTTGAAAAATAAATATTACTAAGTGAGTACAAAACATCATAGCATCAAGTCTTTATTTGGTGAAATATTTATTGTTTATAACTAACTAGAATAGAAAGTGAGAGTAACAGGTCTTTATCTATTTAGTTCCACCTTGAAAAATAAATATTACTAACCAAATGTAATAATTTGATTTGTTCTTGAATTTCTTCATACAGCCATGCAATCAACGCTTACCTGGTTTCAAAATACGCCAAAGATGACTCGCTCTACCCAAAAGATATCCAAAAAAGAGCTATCATCGACCAAAGATTGCATTTTGAAGGATCTGTCCTTTTTACTCATGGAGTGAGATGTTTTGTGAGTAGGCTACCTACATTCCATAATTATATTTCCAAATTTCCTAACTTCATATAGTTCTTAATAGACTAATAGTAATACGTATTTTAACCTGTTATTTCTCTGGAATTATCCTGTTTTCCAGACATCACTGTTGCATTTTCAAACTTATAAAACACTTTAAATCATTTACCATTTCTTAATACTTAATATTATTGCTTTAAATCCAATATATCAACATCTAGATGCAATGTAGTATGCACATTATTGCTGTGATAAATACCTGAGACTGATAATATTATTATTTCACTACATACTGTCTTAAGGCTGTTTGGTACATCTTTTTATTTTCATTTAAATTGGATAATATTTTTCATTATAATTGTTAAGATTATTATAAGAGTGAGAAAAAGTGGCAACTGAAACTTTTAAGTGGTATAATAAACGTGTTATGGGTTGTTGAAGTGCTAAACTCCGTTTTCTTTTCAGATCATAAACGGTTTCGAATTTTCCATTGGAGTTTTTTAATACATTCAAAATATCATTGGCTTTGTTCTAATATGCGTTTTTTCGCGATTAATGTCAAAATAAACAAGTTATCGAATTCACAAAAAATGTTACCTCTTTTTTATTTGTGAACGATATGGGGAATAGAATGTTTTTGTTTGGAAATATACATTTTTTGAATTTTCAAGAGAAGTTGTAGTAATATAGTTGAAACCGTTTACGATCTGGAAAGAAAACAGAATCGGGAAAGTTAGCACTTCAACAACCAATAACTCGCTTATTAGACCACTTAAAAATTTTAGTTGCCACTTTATCTCATTCTTATAATGATCTTAACCTAACCTAACCTAACCTAACCTAACCTAACCTAACCTAACCTAACCCAACCTAACCTAACCTAACCTAACCTAACTTAACAATCATATTCTAAAAGATTATCCAATTTAAATAATGAAAAAGAGTGTACCAAACAGCCTTAAATGTTGTGATTAATATTGTCAGTGATCTATTCCACCACATACTGAAATTAATACTTAACATTTGATCAATTTATCGAAATGATCTATTCAATAATATGATTGTATGGGAGAAAATGTTGCAGTATTTCTCCATTATAAAAAGAAAAAACTATGCTTTTCATTTTAATTATCTATCTGATTTCATGTTATTTTCGCTCGCAGCTCCCTCTATTTTTCGGATTATCTAAAACCATCCCGAAAGATCAGAGAAGTCAGACAGATCAATACTATGAGATGGTGCACAAATTCCTCGAAGGCAACACTTGGATCGCTGGTGATCAGCTGACTATTGCTGATTTCTCATACATTTCTACCCTCAGCGGACTTTCAGTAAGTTTTTGTTTCAAACCTTATTCCGGACCACTTCCTCATAGACTCTAAGATTAGTAGAAAAACTAGACTAGAATAATAAAACCTGGACCTACAGAGTTACTTTTTCTTCCATATCGACGTATGCATCTTGAGATTTCTGCTCTAACTACTGTTTGCAAGGCCAATTCTTTTAGATACATTTTGCTGAAAATGTTTGAAGAAATTTTGTTAAAAGTGGACTCGCTTACAATTTTTGCAAATTTTTTCTCTCTTTTTTACCTTCTTCTCCAATTTTTCCCTTTTTATCTCCTCTTCACCCTTCATTCCTTACTTTTATACCCTCTACCTATACCTATATTACATGAGAAACCACAGTTTGCTAGGTATTTTTCCTCATTTCTTTCTTTTCAACACTACACGTACCACACCATGAAGCCTGTTTTTGTATTCTACTAGAAATTCATTTTAAATTGTGATTTTTTAGTATTTTGATCTCTTTTTTGCATATTGTGTTGAATTTAATATAATAATATTATTGGTTGATTGATTGATTGAAATTCAACATTATACTTTCTTTTGCTGAGGATGATGCCCTCAAGAGCTCTAGGATTGTGCGTGTGTGATAAGATGAATGAGTGGACCTACAGCTTTAGCTGGGCTCTGAACTACCGGGAAGTGATGTTCAACTCATAAATGGGTATTTTTAGAGGGTAGGGCTGTTAAATAAGTGGTCACCCTTACAACGGGAGTAGCAGGCGAATGGAGCTTAACTTATCTTAACCTTATCAAAAGCTTATCAGCGTGACCACACAGTACTCTTTTAGGCTAGGCGCACACCAGTTAGTCACGACAAGAGTAGATGAATATCTCAATGTAAACATGGAGTCTATCTAGGTTTTTAGGTAATTGCTTATGTTGTATGATCTCTAATATAGTTTTTGTAATATTGACGTGGCCGATACAAAGTAAAGTGTTTGTCTGTGGCAATAAATTGATTTGAATTTGACAAGACACGTTTAGTCACAATACTTCACATAACTGCTTGTGGCGAAACTCACACTGATTAGTCATTGCAATTAGGCATTTTATCTTCATAAGCAACTATGTGAAGTATTGAATTTATTATTATATTGTGACTAAACGTGTCTTGTCTTGTCTTGACCAACTGGTGTGCGCCTAGCCAAGGTGAAATAAAAACGATGTTATGTCAGTTCCACATAATTCGTTTCTATTTCACCTTAATATGGAGACATTCCACAATATATCTGTTCATAGTGTACATTTTACAGTACACTTGCTATTACCTACCTATGTTTACTGTTCACATATTATTTACTGTAAGAAACGATCAATTAATTTTCAGGAAATTATTCATTTTCATGCATCTATTTCTATAAAATAGTGTTTCTGCCAGAGTTTGGGAGAGCAGTGAGATAATTTATTTATTTATTGTATAAAACACTATAATCATAATACAATTTTGACATTGGAGGAAAACATTTATTTATTTATTTATACAATAGGACAATTTCCACTGAGTCTAACAAAACCCGTAGTGGTAAAAAACAAAATAGCACTGTACATGAATAAACTATACGGTAAGTATTAATGTGAAACTAAAAGTATAATAGATGAGCACAGTAAAACATTGAGGATAATGTTTTTAAATAAATTGATTCATTGCTTTCAAGATTATTGATTGATCACCAACATCAAAAACAATTTATTTTCTTTCAAACAATTGATAAACTCTATCAAATTACCAATTAAAACATAAACTTAATTGATTACTTATGTATTTCCAGCAAATATTCACCGGCGTGGAGAAATACAAGAATATTTCCACTTACATGGATCGCTGCAAGGAAAACATGAAGGATTATGATTCAGCCAATCAGCAAGGAGTTGACAAATACGTTGGTATACTCAAGAACATTCTACAGTCTGAATAATATAATTTCACAGAAGTCTGAGAGTTTTTCAATATTAATAACAAGTTTAACGTATTTTTTTATATTGTTAGTGTAGGCCTACATTCTTTACGCGGTAAGTGTTTTGTCATCAACAGAACTAAATTATTGTTAACTTAATTGAATATTTCTTAAAAAAATGAATGCTTGTTGTCTTCTCCCAATCATATTATACTGTAATAATGATTTGTGATTTTCAATGGAATAAATACATAAAATAGATTGACATGAGAAAGAAGAGACTAACGTTTGTTCAGAATAATTATATTCATGTTTGAATATTATTAAATACATATTTGAATATGCAACAGGAGTATTAATTATATTATTTTGTTCACCGTATCACCCAGGTCAAGTGAATCAAATTGTACATGGGAGAATAATGTCATAGAGAAACAATAGTGTAAGTAGATATCCCATGGTTTAATGAGTTTATGTCGCAACTTTTATTGTTATCTCAAGCCGATTACTGTCGATTTTTAATGTTTTGTCGTGGTGAGAGTGTATGAATGGCACAATATGAGAGACTACCAGTGTCACACAGCTTCAAGGGAAAGAGCTACGTGGACTATCGGCTTGAGATAACAGTAAAAGTTACTATATAAACACCCTATACCATGGGATATGTACTTACGCTATTGTTTCTCTATGATAATGTATAGTACAGGTTAAAGAATACTTGAAATTATAAAGTACTGTATAGTAGCATTTGATACGGTACCGGTAGTTCAATGCTGAGTATTATAGTATTTATGAAATGTATGATGTATTCAGGGCTACGGCTCCTTATTTTTATTTATAAAATAAGGGTTCCTAATATGATGTAATTTCATAAATATTTATGAAATATGTTACTCTAGTATGGAGCATAGAAATTAAAAATGTATACAAAATTTAATGTCCATTATAAAGCCATCAGAGTTAAGAAGCAAAAAATGAAATCTCACAGGTTGGATGAGCTACTCATATATTTTTGAATATCAACCTTGAGATTGATATGAGAAGTAATGATTATTTAAAGGTTTTTTGGGTGATTAACGAATATTAATATTTTTTAAATATTATTATATGCACCGCATATGCATTCACAGACCAAGGTTAATAATAATTTCACAATTATTAAATACTAATAGACTCCATTATGTTCTGGAGCAACTGACAAGCCTCTTCTCCAGCAGTATGAGCTTTAGTCAGCCCTCCATGATAGGAGTGTTGTGGACACTCAGATATCAGGTGTTGCATTGATCGAATTTGACTACATTGGCACAGAGGGTCAGAGGTGTATCCCCATGCTGTCATATTTTTAAATATGATATATCTTTTTGTTTTTGTAGCTTCAATTTTAATTATGAAAGATTAAAAATATTTTTCATTTAGCAGGTTTCAAGTTACAGTATCATAGACTCTTAATCATTTTTAATGATATTTCTCATCTATTCCATTATCCATGACGAACTGCAAGTAGTAATAACCCGTTTTTGAACTATTTTTAACGACACTACAGTCTAATTTCTTTGAATATTAGTTATTAAAACTAGTACTCACTGAGGAGCGCTTTCGGATTTTTTAAATCCATTCTCAACACTGTTGAAAATTAAAAACTAATATTCAAAGATATCAGACTGTAGTGTCGTTAAAAATAGTTAAAAAAACGGTTTAATATGTTATTGTAAAAATAGAGACTAGAAGTTAAAGTGATAAGGAGAAATAGAATGTAAATTCATTTTTTATATATTTATTCAATTTTTTCTCTGTACTTGACGACAGCTTCTGTGTAAATTTATGTTTGACGCGCAAGATCTAAAGCTGCGTTTACACCAAAGTTAATAACATAACTTTGATAACTTAATCCATATAGATTCTATTAGTAGATTGAACATAACTTATCATACACATGATGAACATATTTATGTGTTTGTCAAGTTCCGTTCAATCTAATAGAATCTATGAGGATTAAGACCCAGCTTTATATTCATGTACCTATATGAATCAAATAAATGAATTATTATTATGTAAAGAAAATTAATAAAAGCATCAATTTTTCATTGTAGCAAACATTTTAATACTCAGGAATTTTAAAAACAAGTTCCAATATCTTCTCAATCATGCTTTTCCTATTGCGAGTAACTGTGGACCTCATAATGTCCAGTTTCTTCCTGGTTTCCATGTCGATTCTCGCCGTGATTTTGGCGCGAAGAGCCGCATGTTTATTCTCAAAATTCTGAAACTCCCTTTCTCTCTCCTGCCGATACTGCTCTATTTCAGCCAAAGCTTCAGTTTTGGCCAGTTTCAGTTTACGCTCGCGACGTTTCTTTGCTTCGGCGACTTTTTCTGCCGCTATTTTCTCGGCGTCTAATAACTGCCTGATGCAGGGTGTCACAGGAACTGACGTCATCGTGAAACGTTCGGTACACTTGCTATGAAGAGAAGTCAGTATAAATCGTCAATCGCTTAGTGGAGGTCTCCAAGATATTGAGTACTGGTACTGAAAACTAGACCTCTTCGATCAAGATTGTTATTGAATTATCAATTGGATTATTATCTTGACTTTAAAATTGTTGATTATTAATTATTATTTAGACTTCAAACCTACACCTCTCCAATCAAAATTGTTATTGAATTATCAATTAAATTGTTATTTTGGGGACTTCATCACTAAGTGATCAAAGTCATCATAGAGTCAATCTCTAAGTAATTGTTTTGATTGAATTAACATTGTATTCAGCAAATCATCATTGCTTCATACTTCTATCGAAACTATTACTCTGTCTCATAACGTTGAACCATTGAAGAGGAGAAGAATGAAAACTTTGAACTGTTAAGATCTAAAATTAGAAAGTTTGAATCAAGTAGGTAGTTTCAAAACAACAGGTTGCAAATGATTTTTAGGAAGAAGTACCTATTTATTGTATGAATAAAAAGTGTATAAATCTTTGCAAAGTAAAAACAAAAAAGGACGGTATATGGTAAGTGGTTTACCTTCTTTAGCACTATATTGCCACCAAGTCAAATCTTGAAGTCTTCAGGTTATGTAGGTTTGGTACTGTACTTGTTGATAGCTTGTGCTGGGCTATCTAGTTTCAAACTGTATAAAACTCTTTAAGAGACTGAACAGTGTTCGTTGTTTCAGCAATTCAGAAACTTTTCAACACACAAAAACTATAATATTTCAGTAATCAAGAAATACTTTCTCCCTGAAATACTATTTTTAATCTGATATAAATATTTATATTTTTTGCAAGAAGTTTCAAGCAGCTGTTTAAAATTAACGGAAAAATATGAAATTCAGAGATGATCAATAATAAAAGTTAATTAAGTATTTTTTACTTTCCTAGCCCTATTACCATAGGTAAGGAAAGTATTGCTTTCCGAAAAAATTAAGGTACCCTAATTTCTTAATTTCTATACGTTTCAAGGTCCCCTGAGTTCGAAAAAGTGGTTTTTGGGTATTGGTCTGTATGTGTGTGTTAAGCTGCGTACACATATTCGCGCTTCCAACCAGCACCGAGCACGCTCCTCCCTCGTACCACCATCGAACCACAGTCGCACCGCCCACGCACCCATCATGAACGTTATGGACGATGTTAGATCTTCTCGCGTTCCCCGGTCGAACCACTGTTGCTTGCCGGTCGATCATCAATCGCTCTGCTGGAGTGACGTTCGGTTGCGGAGCAGAGCGAAAGTCTGTACGCACCTTTAGAATATATGTGCGTCTGTGTACACGATATCTCATCTCCCAGTTAATGGAATGACTTGAAATTTGGAAATTCCTTACACTATAGGGATCTGACAGGAACAATTTCGATCAAATGCAATCCAAGATGGCGGCTAAAATGTCAAAAACAAGGTTTTTCGCGATTTTCTCGAAATCGGCTCCAATGATTTTGATCAAATTTATACCTGGAATAGTCATTGATAAGCTCTATCAACTGCCACAAGTCCCAAATCTGTAAAACTTTCAGGAGCTCCGCCTCATCTATGCAGTTTGATTTTAGATTCTTAATTATCAGCCTTCATATACAATTTAAACAAAAAATTTCAAATGGGAAAGATTGAGCATGAAAATCTCTGCAATTAATGTCCAGTAACATTTCCACCTAAAATTGAAAATAAGCTTGAAATCGAGAAAATGTGATTATCCAATTGCAAACTGTTGATACTGTTGGTTCCATTTCAGGGAACACCTTCGAGTTAGATCATTATTTCGGTAATGTTCACACTAATAAGCACATTGAACCCATGGTATTGAAGACTTGTATTACTGATCACTATGTTACTTCTCTTAGGGTTCGTTGTGAAATAGACTTGACTAACAATGCTGCTCAGTTGCCACTTGTTGCCACCAGGCTCGATTATGATAGGCTTTTGTCTCTTATCCAGTCTGAGGGCTGGCAGTCTGTATTTTCTAGTAGGGATGTTAATGTTTCAACAGATAACTTTGTTGCAACTCTACAAAGCTATATTGAAAAATCCACTATAAATGTAGCCAAATCTAGTTCGAGGTTTAAAAAAATCAAGCCATGGATTACTCAAGGTTTAGTATTTTCTATTAGAAGAAAGCAAGCTCCATTTAAACAAATGTAAAAAGGAACCATTCAATTTAAATCTGAGAAATTATTTTAGAAGTTATCGAAATAGATTGACAGTCCTTATTAGAGAAGCTAAACGATTGTATTATAGCAGAAAAATTGAGGAGGCTGGAAATGATGTAAAACGGACTTGGAATGTAGTTAGGGAGGTAGCTGGTTGTAAAATAAGGAAGGAGTGTTTGGAAGAAATTGAAATTGATGGTAATGTCTATAGTGCTAGGGATAATCCCAATATATGTGCTAATGCTTTTAACGATTTTTTCATCTCTATAGGAGAGAAAATGGTACAAAATATTCCTAGTGAGCCTGGTGACGATTTGCAACCAGACAATCCCCACAATCCGCAAGATTATTTTACTTTTCAATATGTATCAGAGACTGAGGTTGTGGAGGCGATCGAGAGTCTTAGAGGTGCATCTGGGCCTGGTCATGATGGCATTACTGTATCTGTTTTAAAATCTGTTAAAAGTATTGTTGCCTCTCCACTCAAACACAATTTAATGTAAGTTTTGAACAAGGTATTTTTCCAGATTCTTTTAAAACAACTGTAGTAAAACCAATATTCAAATCACAAGACAAAAGGAAAATTATCAACTATAGACCTATAAGTTTACTTTCGAATTTGGCTGAAATAATTGAAAAATGTGTAAAGAGACAGCTACATAAATTTTTGGAAGTGAATAATATTCTGTCAAAAAATCAATTTGGTTTTAGAGAGGGGATGGGAACACAGGAAGCAATTGCTGCTTTTGTTCAAGAATCAATCTTAAACTTGGATGTAGGTAGGAGACAAATAGCTATTTTTCTTGATCTTGCCTTTGATACAGTTTGCCATGATCGTCTACTTGATTGTCTCCGTAGCCTTGGTCTTGAGGATGTGGCACTGGGATGGTTTTGCAGTTATTTAAAGAATAGGCAACAATGTGTTAGAGTCAATAACACTGTTAGTGAATATAAATCTGTTAAAATGGGAATCCCGCAGGGAACAGTGATTGGACCTTGCCTCTTCCTGATCTATATTAATGACTTTTGTAACCTTAATTTAATCAATGGGAAAATATTGTCATTTGCAGACAATGCAGTTTTAATTTTTCATGAAGAAAACTGGGCTAGCACATATGACTCAGCTGCTAGGGGACTGGGAGAAGTAAAAAAATGGCTTGATAGGAGAAAACTGACTCTGAATTTGTCCAAAACAAAATACATCTCTTTTTCCTTGAATATACAGAATCAGCCAGTTAATATGTCACTTGTTTTGCATTCTCCAAATTGTCTTAGTCATGTAGATTTAGGGTGTTCAGTTAATTGTAATAAAATAGAGAAGGTTGGCAGTATCAGATATCTTGGAGTAATGGTTGATCAGCATTTAAAGTGGGATGTACATTTGTCACAGCTTACTACACGATCTAGAAAACTTATTTATTTATTTGTGAAATTACGTTCTGTTTTGCCTATGAAAGTCATGAAGATAGTGTATTATGCACTGGCACAGTCATTGCTCCAATATGGTATTGTGGGTTGGGGTGGTGCATATACAAATGTTCTAAAACCAGTAAAAACAATACAAAATTTAATATTAAAAATTATTCTGAAAAAGAATAGAATGTATTCAACAAGATTGGCTTTTTTGGAATTTTCAGTTCTACCGATTAGACAGACATACCTGAAACACATCATATTATATTATAAGAAGCTATCACTTTTTCATTTCATTAATAGAACGGATTGTGCTATTACAAGACGGGAGGAGTCAGGTCTGGTTACTGTTCCTAGATTATTGACTACTGCTGGTCAGCGTAGCTTCATATATTTATCTCCATTATTTTTTAATATTCTTCCAAGTAATTTGAGAGGTTTGCTCGCCCAAAAAAACTTTGGACTACATTTGAAAAAGTATCTGGTTAGCTCTCATGGCTGGGATAGTGCCGAGAATTTCTGGATTACATTAGTATAGTAATTATTCCAATTGGATAGATTTCATTTTGTACCACATCCTATATCATGTTATACACTGGGCTAGGCAATATCAGGTCATTATTATAATTTACAAATTTTGTTGCATTCTAACACATATTGTATGTAAATATATTGATCTATTATAGCATCACTGATTTATCTTGTTTATTGAAAGGATTTGATTTTAGTTGTTAATGTATATACTGTAATGTTAATTAATAATAAGTAAGTAGTCAAAGTACGGCTGCTCCTTCCCCAAGCTCGAGCTTGCTCTTTTGGGGAAGTAGTTCCTTATGTTTATTTGTATTTCCTATTGATTCATTTTGTTGTTATATTTCTAAATTGTGAATTATTGTAATGCTTTTTCAAGGAATAAATAAATAAATAATATATATTAAACGATTCACTATGAAGAGATAGCAGACCTCATGTGTGTCTCCAGCGTTATTGCCCTGTCACCAGCTGGCTCAAATCTTTGAATAGTAGACTTGAGATGCGCGGGAACACTAGCGTCAGGTGATCAATTTTCATTACGGCAAGGAAAGTTGTGTGAGTGCGCCACACCAGATTTTTTTATTTCATCAAACAACTAGTTAAAAAAAAATTCAACACACTATTGTATCAAAGAAATTAATTGTGTTGTGTAATAAAATATATTATACTTGATAACTTCTATTATGTTTGAATTTCAGTATAGCCCTGAAAAAAGCGGACATTCAAATGCTATGCTAGTGAAATTCACTTTAATCTGCGTTTACAGCAAAGCTATTAACAAAATGTTAATAACTGAATCCTCATAGATTCTATTCGATTGAACGAAACTTGACATACACATATGTTTATCATGTGTATGATAAGTTATGTTTAATCTAATAGAATCTATAAGGATTAAGTTATTAACATTTTGTTAATAACTTTGGTGTAAACCCAGCTTTAGACTATTAGCAGCATTCGTTGAATGAGGAGCAATTATGTTATTTGGAAGAAATGCTGCTGACCGTTTGAAGTAAATCTCACTGGAGATCTTCAGCATTCATAGATAAGAGACCAGTTAAGGGCCACATCCACAATCTACATTCAAAGCTAAAACACTATCACTTGAATATTCCTTGAGATATGATGGAATTATCATAATGCGATTCATTCCCTGTTTAAACAAACAACAGTTTAAAACAAGATTGTGCACATACACCTTAAGGTGCGTACAGATATACGCGCCGCGAACATGAGCAATTCACTTTTAATCAGCTGATTATATCTGCATTTTTACAGAAACGGTAAGATACAGATATAAAAAGCTTGGCATCAGCTGATTAAAAGTGAATTGCTCATGTTCGCGGCGCGTAAATCTGTACGCACCTTAACATTACTATGACATGTGGTGGCAACGTTAGTAGACAGAAGGTTGTTCACTCACAGGTGTAAGATTCGAAGTGGTGGGGGGAATGCCAGCGTGCACATGTTCTACCTACGAGAATCGAAATATCTCATCCCCGAAATTCACAAGCTGATGTATAGCCAAACTACAAAATATAAACATGACCTAGAAGATAAAGAAACCTTAAGGGTTTGAAAGGGAAGGTTAGGAGGTGGGTTTTTTGCTTTTATATTGCAGAATGCTTGTATTATTCAATTTTTTTGATAATTATTGTAAAGCCGAATTAGAAAGCTTGCATGTCAGAAAATGTTTGTGTTACATAATTTGACTATAGGTCACCGTATGATTTTCAAGAATGCGATATTCTGCCTACTCTGTACTACAGCCTACGTCACGGCTGCAGTTCCCCCACTCCAATTGCATTTCAACTAAAATACTATAGATGAGTGACCAACCTTCTGTCTACTAACTTTGATGTGGTGGAGCAACTGGAGTGAGATTCATTTTAAACTATCAGAAGTGGTTGGATGATAAGCACAATGTTTATAGAAATATATTTTCATAGACCTGGAGAACCACATGATAAAAAACTTGATGCTACTTCAAAGCAATGCGTGAAGTTTACAATGAATCTCTCACTACCATCTTAGTTCAACACAATAAAACACAGTTTGCTGAATTGTACGAAAATATATATTTAAAACAATTCGCTAACAATGTCAAGATCAAAATTATAAAAACATTCACAGGCTGAACCCTGATAGATACAATGTTGTTCAGGTAACAATAGAATACAAATATAGTCAACACTACATTCCAGCTACATAACATGAACATAAAGCTATACAATTAGTTTTGAACCAATAAGAACACATAAAGCTTTGTAAAAAAGAAAATATATCCCATTTTGACAGCTACAAACTCTTCAATCTTCTACAAAACAGACTAGCAAACAAACACGAATAAATTTGTACGTGAAAGACAATATTATTGTACGTTGGAATTGGCGAGTAAATCACTACCAGGAATGCTAAAGTCATATGAAAAGAAGATAAAGTTAATTAAAAAAAATATACAACTGAATAAAAATGTTTCAACTCAACAACACCTCCGGTTATTAAAAGAAACGAGCTTGAATAATTCATTTAAAATAAAGTTCAACGTCTTGAAAACTATCAAATTGGTGATGCAAACTTTTAAAAATAACCAAATTTTGATGAAAGATTGGAACAATGTATCAACATTATTGAAACAAAAACAAAGCTCATCCCCAATTTTCCACCCCGAGCGTAAGACCATGATGTCATGTACAAAATTACTAGCTTACCATATCAAAATTTTTCTCTATATCTTTTAGGATTCCCAAAAATAGAAGAACGATTCGTTTTTCAAGATAATTACAACCAATAATTTATACTTGTAAAATATTTAAAGCTTTATAACATATTTATAATAAACTTCAAAACTGTAGAAACAATAACTAATATAATATTACTTAAAAAAAAAATATTTATTCAAAAAGGTGAAACGGTTGAAACTTTACAATTTTATTGTAAATAACAATAAATAATAAATAAAATATTACAAATCAGTTGTAGTTCTACAATTTTATTGTAATTGAATAATGAAATTGAATCAAGTCTGAATATCATTCAAAATAATTAGACCAAATTATATTTAGTCCTACTCTATTAAAGGGACAAACAAAGATTTCAATATATTTTTTAGTACAACTGGAAATAATTCCATCCTAATTAATTTAGCCTCATCTCTCACACTACTGAGGTAATTATTGCTATTTACAATGTAGCACTTCCAAATGCATAATTCAAGAAGATTTACTAGATTCCACCATTATATACACCGTTCAAGTGTCACCTTAGGTATAATATCTTCATCTTTACATCAACAATTTAGAAGATTATTATACCACAATTATTTAGACACCTTCCAGAAGCAAACTTAGGCATAAAATCGTATCATATTTGAACAATAATTTACAAAAATATCGATGAACCGTTGTTCAAACATACGCTTCAGCGGAAACCTTAGTCTTGACCACATGTGAGGCACTATCAGACGCTAAAAGCGAGGCCGGATTCTCTAGATAACCTTGCAGAACCTCCATAAAAGCGGCAACGTCGCCTTCAGACAATGCTCTCGCGTCATAAGACAGTGTTGCCATCACCGTTGCCGCTCTACCATCAAGCTTTACATAGGGTTGTCCCCCACCCACAGCTAATATCGCAATTTGGGGCGGATTTATGATAGCGCTAAACTCAGTGATCCCAAACATACCTAGATTAGAAATCGTGAAACTACCCCCTTGAAATTCGTGTAACTGTAGTTTACCCTCACGCGCTCTACCGGCCAACTCCCGAATCTCCTCCGAAATCTGATCAACCGTTTTCATATCCGCCGACTTCAATATCGGAGTTATCAACCCGTTGGGCGTTGCAACGGCCACCGAAATATCAACCCCATTGTAAGCTGTAATCTGGTCGTTAACGTACAACTTGCTAACGAACGGACTCTGTTTCAACGAGCGCGCAACCGCTTTCACAACGAAATCGTTGACGGAGACGTTGACGCCAACGTTTTTCAACTGTTTACGCAACGTTAACAACGAGTCGATCTCGGCCTGGAGTGTGGAATAGGCGTGCGGGATTTCGCTCTTCGATTGCGTCAACCGTTTCGCGATCGTTAAACGCATCGACGTTATTTCAACGTCTGTGTAACCGGTCTTCTTCCTACCTACAACGGTAGGTTGTGATGTCGAGGAGGAGGTGGAAGTAGAGGTGGATGTAGATGTGCTATCTCCAGGGAGTGGCACCTGCACAGGTGGTTTAGGTTGGAGGTTTTTGTCGGTGATGTATTTCAAGACGTCTGCTTTTAGTATGCGACTATTTTTTCCAGTGGCTTCAATCTCCTTGCCGGTCAGATGGTATTGTTCTAGTAGTGCTCTCACTGCTGGGCCAAATAAACTGTAAACAATGAAAAATAGGGTTAAAATAAAATATAAACTTTATCAAAATTGAATGTAACTGTTATTTGAGTGAAAGTACAGATTACAACTTTTTCATAAAAATATTCAATTAACAAGGGTATTTTTTATAGGAGACAAAGTACACATACTGGTACTGGATGGAAATGTTTCGGATAACTTATAATAACCCTTTCATAAGTAAGTTATTCAATTAGGCGGATTTCACAGCAAAGCTGGGCTGGGCCGAGCCGAGCCGGGCGGAGCAATGCGATGCCGAGCGGAATCTGCCTGCGTTCGCACTGAAGCCGATTGCTGATTTGCTTTTTAAGACATTTTTCAAGTTAAAAACACAAATACTGTGCAACTCACTACGTGGGAAGATCGAACTAAACTGAAAGAAACAGAATCCGCTTGGTCGAAAACGCTCGAGTTGGGCGTCAAGCCGACTGCACAAATCCGCTCGGCTCGGCCCGGCGTTGATTTGAATTATCCCGACTAAATCCTGAATAGTTAGCGAGCAAGCGGATTCCGCTCGGCCCAGCTTTGCTGTGAAACCCCACCTAGAAAGGCTAATTTTCAATCTATTTGACAGTAATTCTGTCAAAAAAGAATAATTTATTTTATTCACCTTCGAAATATGTCATTTTATAACCTGGAAATGAATTCTAATATGAGATTGAATAGTCTGGTATTCCATTATATTTTTTAATAGCCTACAAACTATATGACACATTGCGAAGGTAGAAAAGGATGCATTTATCTGTTTTGTCTAATGTCAGAGGAGGATGGCAAATCAATGTTAATCAGAAGCTGACATTGAAACATGAATCTCACTCAGGATATTGTTTCTTTCCAGTGGATTGAGTTTATCTCTTCTTATAATAGCATCATACTATTACTTTTGTTAGAATAGTAGACGACACCCGTATGCTTTTTGTAATGAATAAAGATAATTATAATTGAAATTTGAATAATTCAAATTTGAAACTGGAATTAATGAACAGACAAACAGTTGATATAAGGGAGATTCACGTTATAATGACAGTATCAACACAATATGATACAGTATCATATCAACTAGATACACAACACTATGATTTGATACATTCGCTATCTGCTTTGTCGAAAGATACACAAGGATAGCAACACCAATGTTAATCAAATACCGCCACTATAACGTGGGGTTCAGTATAGCTTACCCATGCAACTGATGAGCAACGGCGGGAGCTGGCGATCCCACAGTGGGACTTGGAGGAGTGGGGGCTGAACCCACACTGGGTGTTTCCGCCTGGGCCCCACCCATAGCAGGAATCTGCACATCTGTCCAGTCCTCTCCTTCAGCCACCACTAGAGCTATCAACTGTCCCACCTGAGCTTTCGTTTGAGCTGGTACCTGGGCAACAATACAACAAACTTATATATTTATCTTCATTTTGAACAATATACAATACACAACATAATCGTAGATCAGTTCTTATCGATTATTAAACGATAATCCAAATAAATGCTGTAATTCACCCCGAAGCTACTGCAAATATTGACAACAGGTTAAACAGATAGATGGAAATTCGATGAGCGCTTCTATTCAAAAATTATTTGTCAGCCCGGGAATCGAACCTAGTACCTCCTAATTGCCGGTCAGGAATGCTTACCCTTACATCAAACCGACAATCTCTGGATAATTTCCATCTGTAGACTGGCTGGCCGCTATGTCTTAGTATAAAATGAGCGCTGCTATCCACAGATTGTCGGTTTGGTGTAAGGGTAAGCATTCCTGACCGGCAATTAGGAGGTACTGGGTTCGATTCCCGGGCTGACAAATAATTTTTGAATAGAAGCGCTCATCTAGTTGTTTACCCTGTTGTCAATATTTGCAGTAGCAGAAGTCTTCGGGGTGAATTACAGCATTTAATTTGGATTTTCGTTTAATAATAATTAATTCATTAGCATTTGAATAATTGCAATATCACAGTAATTTCCATCTGTAGTTCTTATCGACAAAAACTAAAGAACCGACTTTCGTTTGATCCGGTACCTGGGTAATAAAGGAAATAAACTCTCGATAAAATTTGTTGAACACATTATTGTTGATGAGTCTGTTGTAAAACTTCTCCATAATATTAAAAAACACCATCTTAAGTTAGTTTGGTTGTGAAACCCACTTCTATTAATTTAATTACAGAACTGCAATTCCAACATTACCAGAAGTAATGCAGTTACAGGACTGTGTTAAATCCAACACATCTTCAGCTATACTAAGAAACTTAGTTGTAAGAGAAATTCTAATCATCTTTCTTTTGCACAATAAAAAATACACAGAAGGTTCTTAGCTGGTTAATCTTTATTAGTGCAACAAAAGTCGAGAATCAACTATGGTGAGGTCCACGTTATAATGGCAGTGGAGAAAGATAGGAGAACAACGTTGCCGAACCTCTGTCTTGTCAATTCCTTCTATAGACGGAAGCTGATACAGGTTTATTGTTGTAATATTAACTGTTAATTCACGTTTAAAATAATCAATTATATTTTTAAATAATTTAATAATGAATTTTCATAATTAAGATGAAATATTTTGTTAATTATTAGATCAACATTGTTAAAAGACGACCTGGCAACAGAGCAGAGCGAGAAAGAGATAGCACTATCCGCTTTGTTGAATAATAGACAAGTAGACAAGGATAGCAATACCATTGCTAATCAAACACTGCCATCATAACGTGGACCTCAATATAGGCAAATTTGTATCATTAGATACACTTGTTTCACCCTCCAATCTATCTAATAATTTGCTATTACTACATGCAGACTAGGCTCAGTCGGGAATAAATCGGGGTTAGATACCAATCATGAGATGAGATAGGAACACAATTACTGTCAGGCTAGACACGACACGTTTAGTCACAATACTTCACATGTCTGCTTATGAAGATATATGTCTAATTGAAATTGTCACCTGGTCATACGGGACATATATATATATGAATCATATATTTATCTCATATTGATCAGGATTGTAGAGTTTTTAAATTGAAAGTTCAACAGTATTTTGTCTTTGAACAATCTTTGTCATCGACAGAAAGATTGTTTATTTTATTTGTTGTCAATATTAACGTTAGCTTCTCTCTGTGTCTAATAACAAACGTGCCGCTTTTGCGACAGATAAAAATATGCACTTGAAATGGCTTTCATGTTTGGCATTGACTGAGTTTATATTAAAACCCTAAATTTAGCTTTTGGGCAGAGTTCGTTCGTGAAAACTGTGAGTAAAGTTCTGGTGAAAGGGATAGATTTTGCTCTTGTTTTATAATACAGTTTTCCTGTCACAGTTCGGGCAGTTTAAAGAGAATTGCATTATTGAAGTAAGACGGGATCCGAACCAATTTCATTAGATCAGTTATTTTGATTTTTTAACTAATAATTGACGTCGCGTTTCAACCAGTGAATGCCAAAGAGGGAAGCCATCTTCAAAAGGTAGGTGTAATCCTTTTTGAGTTTTCTTTTTATATTTTCCATAACAACAAAGATTGTATCTTTAGCAGCAGCGAGTAGTTTCCCCATTAATTTCATTTTATTATTGTTTCCTTTAGAATAAAGTAATCTTGATTGTTTAAATGTAAATATCAAATTTAATGTAAATTTGTGGCGTCTTTCCCCACCGTTCCTAATTTTCCTTACACAATGACTAATCAGTGTGAGTTGCACCACAAGCAACTACTGTATGTGAAGTATTGTGACTAAACGTGTCTTGTCTTGTCTTGACTAACTGGTGTGCGAATAGCCTAAAAATCAATTCAAAGACCAAGATGCATACCAATATTTTTGCGAGAACTCCCTCATCGTCTACTTCCATATGGACATGACAGCTTTGTCCGTCTGGATCTCGCAGAGCACATCACCGGGAGACAGCTTTTCACCTTCCTTCTTCAGCCAAGAGACAATTTCGCCCTCCGACATTGTAGGAGATAGGGCTGGCATCATCACGCTTGTACCAGGGACTGCAATATCAAACAAATTCATTAAAACTCCTGATTTAATCATATTCATTCAATTTGAATTCTTTATTACTCTGTATTAATACAAAGTATTTAAGAATGAATATCAAGGTCCTACCATAGAGAAAAGATTGCATAAGAAGATATCCAATGGTATAGCTTGTATATGTTCCAAATTCCAAGACGTTATTTTGTCGAATCAAGCCGATTACTGTCCATTATTACTGGTTTGTTAGGAGTGTTAGGCTCGCCGCAAAGTAGACCCACGCTAATCCACAAAAAGAACCCACGCCTTGGGATGTTTTGTAAACCATTGCTATAGAATTATTCATAATCAATCAGCTGACAAATGGATTATACATTGCATGAATTACACAGATGTCTGGAGAAGCTTAGCAATGGTTTACAAAACATCCTACGGCGTGGGTTGGAGTTGCGTGGATTAGCGTGGGTCTACTTTGCGGCGGACCTAAGCACTACCTCCGTAAACAAAGCCGAAGTGCATTCGTGTGACGTCAGCACAGGTAGGGCTCCTACACAAATAAAAATTCGTTGATTTCAGCTGATCTATATCAGCTAGTTTTTTGTATTGGTGTAGGAGCCCTACCTGTGCTGACGTCACACGAATGCACTACGGCTTTGTTTACGGAGGTAGTGACCTAAGAGTGTAATAACGGCACAGTATGAGAGACTACCAGCGCTACATAGCTTCACCAAAAACAACTACTAAGACTATCCGTTTGAGTAAACATTAAGAATTGGAACATGAACGCCCTATACCTTCTTATACTAACTTTTATCTATGGTCCACTATACAATACTAGTCACATTAAACTTGAGGTCCAATTTTTCAGAGGCGACTCTAGCCGCTTAGCTACAGCTATTAACGTTTGTAGTCTATCATACTGCATATTATTGTAGGCTTTAGTCTACATACATAGACTTCAATAATGCACAGTAATATATCATTTACCCCGTCAATGAGCCTCACGACCGGGACCGACAGTCTACGTCCCCATCCGATAACACGGGAGTGGAATGGCCAAAAAACGTTTGGTGATGAGCGGGTTTGAACCGGGGATCTCTAGGCTGCTAAGCAAGCACTCTATCCACTAGACCACGGATCACTTCAAGAGATAGGAGTGGCCGTAGTCGAGTGGATCAGATGCTGGCTTTATGATTCAGAGGCCCGGGTTCAAATCCCGGCCCGGGCAAGATATTTATCTCGGGCCACTCCCGTGTTTCGGATGGACACGTTAAGCCGTCGGTCCCGGCTGCCTAAAAAGCAGTCGTTAGGTCATGTCAGAGGCCCTGAAATTGATCAGCTGCGACCTGAAAACTCTGACACCAGACCTGAGCCAGCCAGGTCACTCGATATTATTATTATTATTACTTCAAGAGATCAAGCCTGTTGTTTCTTTCCCAATCACTCGTAATGAGTTGAGAATGATATTGCATCTATAGTGAGGTACACGTTATAATGGCAGTAAAGAAAGATAGCAGAACAACGTTGCCGATCCTCTGTCTTGTCAATGCCTTCTATAGACGATAGCTGATACAGGTTTATTAATGTAATATTAACTGTTCATTCTCGTTGAAAATATTCAAAGATATTTTATCAAGCAAGAAATTATATTTTTCAATCATTTCATAATGAATTTTCATAATCAAGATTAAATATTTTGTTGATTACTTATATTTCTAAATTCTTAAAAGACGATCTGGCAACAGAGCAAAGCGAGAAAGAGATAGCGCTATCCGCTTTGTTGTATGATAGACAAGGATAGCAATACCATTGCTAATCAAACACTGCCATTCTAACGTGGACCTCACTATATGATTGTATAAATGATTGAATACAATAAATAAATGAGTTAAGAGGCTCAATGACAGAGCGTACTATGCATGGCCTCCACGTTCTCTCAACTCAACACTGAGTTGATTTAATGATTCAATACATGTTGACTAAATGATTTAATACAATAAATAAATGAGTTAAGAGGCTCAATGACAGAGCCTCCATGCATGGCCTCCACGTTCTCTCAACTCAACACTATAAAATTTTCACCTTTCTGACTTTACCTCACCATAGCAAGTCGATAGATGGATAATAATGATTTTTTGAAATTATAATGAATTGTTTCTCACCACTGCCACCAGACGGAGCTGCAGCTACAGAAGAGGGGGCTGGGGAGGAGGCTTCTCCACTGCCCGCCCCACCACTGGGAACCTCAGCCGTTTTCCAGTCTTCCCCCTCTGCTACGATAAGGGCTATCAGGGTACCGACCTGCACCTCTCCTTCGCCGGAAGGCACCTGAAAAAAATCATCAAAAAATAATAGAAAATAGTGGAGATATTTACACAAAAATGAGAAAACTTAACCTCACATAGTTAGGCTATCAGTTAACCAAATGTATAATATTAAATAAAAGCCACTATAGTGAGGTCGATGTTATAATAAAAAAAAAAAAAAAAAAATAAATAAATTCGTATGGCTTTTGTTGGTGGGGAGTTCCCTTTCGGGAATGTTCCACCGCCTGAATATATAATTTAAGCCATCAATGGGCCTTACGACTGTCATACTTCAGCCGGGACCGACAATTTAACGTGCCCATCCGATAACACGGGAGTGATCTGGTTAAAAAACTTTTGGTAATGAGAGGGGTTCGAACCCGGGATCTCTATGCTGCTACGCAAGCACTCTATCCACTAGACCACGGATCACTCCGATGTTATAATGACAGTATTTGATTAACATTGGTGTTGCTATCCTTGTCTATCATTCGACAAAGTGGATCGCACTATCCTTTTCTAGTTCCGCAATGTTCCTAAGTTAGATCGTTTTTATCAATCTGGAAATATAATTATTAAGAAAATATATTATCATAATTCCGGAAATTCATTATTTAATAATTGAAACATATATTCTCTTGACTAATAAAATATAATTGATTAAAACAAGAATGAACGAAAGTTCATATTATATGATACTAGCTTACCCGGGGAACTTCGTACCGCCAAAAAATCGATGTATCTCATGTCACACTTGAATTTATTTGGTGGATCATGAAATTTATCTGACAATCAATATTTTTATTTACATCTCAATACGGACTTACTATGTGCATACAACTACCGTTTTAATACCAGTAAACAATTTTATCACAGAGTGACGTGTTTATTACAGCTGGTAAGTTCAGATGCTAAATCATATTATCACAACATGATCTTCCCGTTCTACGTTAGCCGCTCGGCCGACAATTTCGAAAACATAGGTCTGTGAAATGGATAATTATATCATAATTATTAGTCCCATTGTTGAAATTTCTGGTTAGAAACTATCCCCAATATTCACACAACATAGTCCCAAAGTTTCATGCCGTTCTGTCAAGTAGTTTTCGAGTCTATAGGGAACTAACAAACTAACACACAAACAGACATTCATTTTTACATAAACTAACAAACTAACACACAAACAGACATTCATTTTTACATAAACTAACAAACTAACACACAAACAGACATTCATTTTTACATAAACTAACAAACTAACACACAACAAGACATTCATTTTTACATAAACTAACAAACTAACACACAAACAGACATTCATTTTTACATAAACTAACAAACTAGCACACAAACAGACATTCATTTTTACATAAACTAACTAACTAACACACAAACAGACATTCATTTTTACATAAACTAACAAACTAGCACACAAACAGACATTCATTTTTACATAAACTAACAAACTAACACACAACAAGACATTCATTTTTACATAAACTAACTAACTAACACACAAACAGACATTCATTTTTACATAAACTAACAAACTAACACACAAACAGACATTCATTTTTACATAAATAAAGATACAGTTATCAGCTAGCCTCTATAAACCACAGTGGCAAATCAGAGAATCGACAACTCTGTTCTCTTATTTTTCTTCACTGATATTATAACGTGGACCACACTATAGGAAGAAATTGATTGGCCTGAAGCTGTATTATTAGAGTTCATCAAGAAGAGTGTACGGAGCCGACTATTAAGCTATAGAACTTTTATGAACTTTACTTTCAAGAACTTCATGAAATTGAATTTTTACTCTTCACTTTTCTGTACGAATCCAGCTTTAGTCTTCTATCAATAATATAGTCGTCTTTGACAATTAATCTTCTATTAAAATGAGAGAGAACTGTTTACTTCAAGAGACGATTAAAGAGCCATCTTCTTCAGAAGACATAGGCCTACTACTCCATAAATAATTTTTGGGAGGACGTCTACTCTCTGATGATCAGATGAATCAAATCACGACCACGGCTGCAAGGCCGGATTTAAAGGCCGGTCTATTAGAATTTCCACAAGTATGCAAGTAACAGAAATTTCAACCTTTTTATCGTCACTGAACCGTCTGTACAAGAGAGGTATTCAATCAGTCTATTAACAATTATCCTATACTATTAAACGAGCAATTTCTGTTTATATGTTTAGATGTTTATATGTCTTTATTTCACCGGATCTCGAAAACGGCTCTAACGATTCTCACGAAATTCAGAACATAGTAGGTTTATAATATGAAAATTCGATTGCACTATGTCTCATCCCTGGGAAAAATCGCTGAAGGAGATTAAAAAGAATAATTATTATTCATCCTTGGAAAAACAGCTGATAATAATTATTTCGTCGTCTGTTGATGATGGAAGTGAGTGAGCGAGTTCATGTGTGTGGGACAAAATTATGACTCAGCTGTTGAACTTTTGTAATCATTCAAACAGATACTTAGTGCCGGTTGCAAAAAAGCCGGGTTATCTTCAATCCTGATTAATTCCAGTAGATACATCTTTTGAAATGGTCTTCTCTGATTTGGTTCACGTTAAATTAATCAGGATTAAAATTCAAACGGCTTTTGTGCAACCGGGCCTTTGTGAGGGTAATTTATGCATTCCTCTGGGAATTAATTACCGTACTGTTATTAGATAGAAAATGTCTGTATGAACTATGTAAGCTATATTATTATAATTCCTTCTTTCGTAATAAATTTCTTATGCTTTTGTACTCCAGAGCGAAGCTCGGTCCCCGATATTTAACATAAAATACAATAAATCAATAGTCCAACAAAAAAATGACTCACCATAATTTTAGCAAGTATTCCCTCCTCCTCAGTCTCAAACGCCATGACAGCTTTGTCAGTTTGTATCTCGCACAGAACATCACCCGGTGAAATCGTATCTCCCTCCTTCTTCAACCACTTCACAATGGTGCCTGCTGTCATTGTTGGAGACAGAGAGGGCATCTTTATCTCCTGTCCAAGGACTGTGAACATGTCAAAACAAAAATTACTTTCAAGCTAGGATTGCTTTGCAGTTTGGATTGCCGACTATTATTGAATTCTGAACTATTTGATGAATAGAGAGTGATACTGTAGAGAAAAGATAGGAAAGTACTGTGATTTTGTGATACTGTATCGCATAGTGTTGATACTGTATCACAGTTATAGCATAGATAAACGATAGGATAAGAAGATACCCCATGGCTTGTAGAATTCATTCAAAGTTTGGAAGTTTTGTATCAAATGTTGGTGTATCAAGTTGAGATGATACTGTATCATATTGTGTTGATCCTGTATCATTTTGTGATACTGTATCATTCAGGGTATTTTCATCATAGAGAAAATCATGGAGTAGATTTATTTATTAGGTTAGCACAAACAATACAATGATCGGAAAAGAAAAAACAGGCATTCATTTTTACATAAACTAACAAACTAGCACACAAACAGACATTCATTTTTACATAAACTAACTAACTAACACACAAACAGACATTCATTTTTACATAAACTAACAAACTAACACACAAACAGACATTCATTTTTACATAAATAAAGATACAGTTATCAGCTAGCCTCTATAAACCACAGTGGCAAATCAGAGAATCGACAACTCTGTTCTCTTATCTTTCTTCACTGATATTATAACGTGGACCACACTATAGGAAGAAATTGATTGGCCTGAAGCTGTATTATTAGAGTTCATCAAGAAGAGTGTACGGAGCCGACTATTAAGCTATAGAACTTTTATGAACTTTACTTTCAAGAACTTCATGAAATTGAATTTTTACTCTTCACTTTTCTGTACGAATCCAGCTTTAGTCTTCTATCAATAATATAGTCGTCTTTGACAATTAATCTTCTATTAAAATGAGAGAGAACTGTTTACTTCAAGAGACGATTAAAGAGCCATCTTCTTCAGAAGACATAGGCCTACTACTCCATAAATAATTTTTGGGAGGACGTCTACTCTCTGATGATCAGATGAATCAAATCACGACCACGGCTGCAAGGCCGGATTTAAAGGCCGGTCTATTAGAATTTCCACAAGTATGCAAGTAACAGAAATTTCAACCTTTTTATCGTCACTGAACCGTCTGTACAAGAGAGGTATTCAATCAGTCTATTAACAATTATCCTATACTATTAAACGAGCAATTTCTGTTTATATGTTTAGATGTTTATATGTCTTTATTTCACCGGATCTCGAAAACGGCTCTAACGATTCTCACGAAATTCAGAACATAGTAGGTTTATAATATGAAAATTCGATTGCACTATGTCTCATCCCTGGAAAAATCGCTGAAGGAGATTAAAAAGAATAATTATTATTCATCCTTGGAAAAACAGCTGATAATAATTATTTCGTCGTCTGTTGATGATGGAAGTGAGTGAGCGAGTTCATGTGTGTGGGACAAAATTATGACTCAGCTGTTGAACTTTTGTAATCATTCAAACAGATACTTAGTGCCGGTTGCAAAAAAGCCGGGTTATCTTCAATCCTGATTAATTCCAGTAGATACATCTTTTTGAAATGGTCTTCTCTGATTTGGTTCACGTTAAATTAATCAGGATTAAAATTCAAACGGCTTTTGTGCAACCGGGCCTTTGTGAGGGTAATTTATGCATTCCTCTGGGAATTAATTACCGTACTGTTATTAGATAGAAAATGTCTGTATGAACTATGTAAGCTATATTATTATAATTCCTTCTTTCGTAATAAATTTCTTATGCTTTTGTACTCCAGAGCGAAGCTCGGTCCCCGATATTTAACATAAAATACAATAAATCAATAGTCCAACAAAAAATAACTCACCATAATTTTAGCAAGTATTCCCTCCTCCTCAGTCTCAAACGCCATGACAGCTTTGTCAGTTTGTATCTCGCACAGAACATCACCCGGTGAAATCGTATCTCCCTCCTTCTTCAACCACTTCACAATGGTGCCTGCTGTCATTGTTGGAGACAGAGAGGGCATCTTTATCTCCTGTCCAAGGACTGTGAACATGTCAAAACAAAAATTACTTTCAAGCTAGGATTGCTTTGCAGTTTGGATTGCCGACTATTATTGAATTCTGAACTATTTGATGAATAGAGAGTGATACTATAGAGAAAAGATAGGAAAGTACTGTGATTTTGTGATACTGTATCGCATAGTGTTGATACTGTATCACAGTTATAGCATAGATAGGATAAGAAGATACCCCATGGCTTGTAGAATTCATTCAAAGTTTGGAAGTTTTGTATCAAATGTTGGTGTATCAAGTTGAGATGATACTGTATCATATTGTGTTGATCCTGTATCATTTTGTGATACTGTATCATTCAGGGTATTTTCATCATAGAGAAAATCATGGAGTAGATTTATTTATTAGGTTAGCACAAACAATACAATGATCGGAAAAGAAAAAACAGGCTATTGCCCAAAACTTTTTCAATTTCCTAATTTAGTACCTATTGAAATATAGCATATTTCATATTTCATATTAATAGCTATTAATATCTATTTAGATATCCCATGGTACAGGGTGTTTATGTTGAAATGTTCAATGACAACTCAAGCCGATAGCCCTAGTAGAAGTTATTTTACATGAAGAGACGATTAAAGAGCCATCTTCTTCAGAAGACATAGGCCTACTACTCCATAAATAATTTTTGGGAGGACGTCTACTCTCTGATGATCAGATGAATCAAATCACGACCACGGCTGCAAGGCCGGATTTAAAGGCCGGTCTATTAGAATTTCCACAAGTATGCAAGTAACAGAAATTTCAACCTTTTTATCGTCACTGAACCGTCTGTACAAGAGAGGTATTCAATCAGTCTATTAACAATTATCCTATACTATTAAACGAGCAATTTCTGTTTATATGTTTAGATGTTTATATGTCTTTATTTCACCGGATCTCGAAAACGGCTCTAACGATTCTCACGAAATTCAGAACATAGTAGGTTTATAATATGAAAATTCGATTGCACTATGTCTCATCCCTGGGAAAAATCGCTGAAGGAGATTAAAAAGAATAATTATTATTCATCCTTGGAAAAACAGCTGATAATAATTATTTCGTCGTCTGTTGATGATGGAAGTGAGTGAGCGAGTTCATGTGTGTGGGACAAATTATGACTCAGCTGTTGAACTTTTGTAATCATTCAAACAGATACTTAGTGCCGGTTGCAAAAAAGCCGGGTTATCTTCAATCCTGATTAATTCCAGTAGATACATCTTTTTGAAATGGTCTTCTCTGATTTGGTTCACGTTAAATTAATCAGGATTAAAATTCAAACGGCTTTTGTGCAACCGGGCCTTTGTGAGGGTAATTTATGCATTCCTCTGGGAATTAATTACCGTACTGTTATTAGATAGAAAATGTCTGTATGAACTATGTAAGCTATATTATTATAATTCCTTCTTTCGTAATAAATTTCTTATGCTTTTGTACTCCAGAGCGAAGCTCGGTCCCCGATATTTAACATAAAATACAATAAATCAATAGTCCAACAAAAAAATGACTCACCATAATTTTAGCAAGTATTCCCTCCTCCTCAGTCTCAAACGCCATGACAGCTTTGTCAGTTTGTATCTCGCACAGAACATCACCCGGTGAAATCGTATCTCC
>NC_052519.1:7982217-8006311 GCF_014356525.2 Nilaparvata lugens
CCCTTAAGTTAATTGCAAATGATAAATAAATAATAATAATAATGCTACACTGGATAAGTAGACTAATAAGGTAAATGCTTGTCACTTATAATTTTTGTCTGTCCATACTCAGGTAGGCTACAACAAATCGGAACCCGATTAGAAAACTTAAATACTGTAATATTGAATAGGCTAACTACTCACTGAATAATCTTATTGATGAAACATGTAAATAATAAAATTAGGATTATTTAAATCTACTGTATTTTTCAGCCTACAGAAAGAACTGTAGAGTTAGGAATAGGCTACAGTAGTTATTAGTCAATTTAAGGATAAACAAAATTAATACGAACATATTTAATAGCTATTGAACAAGATCGAAATGTAATCCATGTGCATATTCTATTTTCTCAATATAGTTTATTGAAGTAGGGCAAGTAGCCTATTGCATTTTAGGATTTGATGGAGGAGTATAAATTTGGTCAGAATATTAAATACACATTATCACATTATTGATACAAATTATCTAAGTTACCTATTATCTTGTAGTGAACAACTACAAGACTCAAACTATTTTGGACTATGTGTCTCACCTTATCTAAATGTGGGAGAGGAATAGCACAAGGTTACCTTATTTTTTCTCTTCCTATCATTTTGATTATGTACTTAGTGTATCAATCAATAAAGAATCAATCTTTTCTTTTTTGCTCTTTATAGGTTTTGCATTATATAACATGCTTTAGGTTGCATATATAGGCTAAAGCTTCACGTTATAGCACCTGACTTCTGACTCACTCAGGATTGAACACCTTTAAACCAAATCCAAAAAATAGGTTTTCAGAACGGATTTTTAAAACAATAATTAAAATACGCATGATACAGGTAGCCTACTGTATTGACATATGAACTCTTAGCAGGTCTAGAAACAGTTATTTTTCTTTTTCAGAGAATAACAGGCTGATTGAGCTATGGTTGAAACTTGCTGCTGGGTCTATCTTGCTAGTTTATGGCTGATGATCACAGTGTCAAGTATCAGGTGAGCTTTCTTGTAATTATCAACCTATCAAATCATGTTTGTTTTCCAGTCAATGCTGTATAAAAATTACAAATCGCTTCCAATACCAATAATAATAGAGTTTTGCATTATCATGTTATCGGATGGGCATGCTAAACTGTCTGTCTCGGCTGAAGTATGACAGTCGTAAGGCCCATTGACGGCTTAAATGATATATTCAGGCTGTGGGACCTTCCCGTAAGAGACTCTCCACCAACAAAAGCCACAAGAATTTACTTTTTTTGAGTTTTGCATTCAAACATTACAATACTGTCTTGATCTCCTATTGGAGGCCACCCGAAACATTCATATTGTTGGTGTTTTCAAAACAAATTTTTGAGACAGGACCGTTCTTCATTGGTTGGGTTCTGTAGATGTTCCCTACTAATTGTTTGTTAGCCTGGGTACACCCGGGCCGGTAGGCCATTAATCTCGATTAGTACAACAACTTTCATTTTGTGGAGTCAATATTATAAACCACACCTAACAACTAAGAAGACCTTAATCAGCTATAGACTTGAAAAAACATTCATTGTACAACTACTAACAGCTATGTATCATTTTTCAATTGATAGTTAAGAAAATGTTACATGGGACAGTAGGCGATGCGAATTACAACCAAACGTGTTTCATTATACAATTTTTTACTTTCCTCTTTCCTTGCCCTAATACCATAAGGAAAGTATTGCTTTCCGAAAAAAATAAGGTGCCCCAATTTCCAAATTTCAAAGTCCCCTGGATACAAAAAAGTTGGGTATTAAACTAAAAATAAAAAATTATAAGATGTATGAATTCAGGGCTACTTTCTTGTATTTATAAAATATAATTATAGTACCCTTTAATATCCTTACAATTTGTATTCTTATTTTTTAATATCTTATCAATTTTAAAGGGTACTATAATTCTATTTTATAAAAAAATATAATTAAATAAAACTAAAATTAAATCATTTCATCCAAAAAAAATAATGAATAAGAAATAAATAAATCATATGAGCAAATATTATCTAATATCAACTTGTTTATTTTTACATTTAAACTTGAAAATGGCCAATTCATGCCGAAACTAGTTGTTGAAATGTTTTAAATGTTTTAATTAAGAAGTGTACTTTATGTTTTTATTAATTTCAGTTTTTTTTTGTTTACATTATTTAAAAGCATGACTACCAATAGTGTTAAGCTGGGTTTACACCAAAGTTATTAACAACAAAATGTTAATAACTTAATTCTTATAGATTGAACGGAACTTGACAAACACATATGATCATCATTTGTATGATAAGTTATGTTCAATCTAATAGAATCTATAAGGATTATAATTATTAACACTCTTTTCTGTATAGGGCTACTTTTTATAGAAATAGAAAGGAAAATAAAAATCTCAGTACCCTTTATGAATTATTTAATGATTAAATAATTCATAAAGGGTACTGACATTTTTATTCTCCTTTCTATTATATTAAAATTTTGTTAATAACTTTGGTGTAAACGCAGCTTTAGATGATGTAATCACAGTATATTTAAGAAGAATTAATAAAAGCAATATAAAAATCTTGAAGCATCCTTTATTTTTTTAAACTTTTAAATAGTTCAACAACCAGTCTCGGTGATCACACCATCGTCAGGTTATAAAATGTATTTAATAGTACTAATTTATTTTTTTTTAAATTAAGGATGCTTCAAGATTTTTATATTGTTTTTATTAATTTAAAAAGTAGCCCATGTGAATGAAGTGTTTTTTGGAAGAAGAATTATATCTTCATCTAAATACCGTAGATGTAATGATTAGAATAGCTGATTAAAAAATACATGTGGCATAATAAACTAGAAAAAAACGTCCATAAGAATAACATGTAAACTATGAAGAACTGTTGGACCTATTTTTTAAGGGTTTTGGAAAATCTTTTCATAATTGGTGCTTGGAGGCGACAAGAAGGGCATGTGCAAAATTTCAAGCTTTCAAGCCTAGTAGTTTAAGCTCTGTTCTGATTATGAGTCAGTCAGGACAAAGCATTTTATTTAATTGGTATGAGATTGAAACAATTCATGGAAACAAAAAACTTCACTATTCACCTCTATAAACAAATAAAAAGTGGGTTATTCACCATATACTGTAAAACGAGATTCATCTCTTGAAAGTGAGGTCAATCCTACCCTATTTATACCTTAATTCTACAACTATTAAGAGCAGCAAACCGACTATGTTCTATGAACCGTCTATCGTCATAGCTTCAGCCTCCTGCAAGGCTGTTTTCATGCCTTGATGATACCAGAAAGTGCTTCAGACTTGGATTCTGTTTGAGCTATTTTACTTTGATAAATTCAATGTAAATTATATTTTCATATGACAGTCAACTTCAAATCAGGTGGAAATATTCAAGAAGTCCAATCGCCATATGATGATGAGTTTGATCATGAGGTTCTCTACCTGGGGATGAACAACTTGCCCTTGAGAGAGAGAGAGAGAGAGAGAGAGAGAGAGAGAGAGAGAGAGAGAGAGAGAGAGAGAGAGAGAGGCCAATAACCATTGCAGAGCGCATGATCAAGCTCAATAGTTATGACCACAAGCCCAATAGTGCTCTAATTAACATGTGCATCATTCTGCCAAGGAGTGAGAACAGTTTCATTTCAAGATTGCCGGAAGTGATGAAGAAAGAATAGACTTCTGGAATGGCAAAGCAACCGCGACGAAAGTCATGTATCAACAATTGTGTAAAAGGTATTAGTTTGAGGCGTTCAATTTCAATAATTTAATCTATACCACTATAAAAATTAGATGGCGTCTGTCCGTTTGTCTGGGTGTTCGTCACGCCTAACTGATATATGACATTTTGCCCAAAGATGGTTTATATAACCGATGACTGTCATTGACCTATTCTCGTTAAGAAAATCCTTAAAGGATAAGCCCTTCGGTCCTTCAAAGTTTACATGTTACTAGCAGGGTACCCGTGCTTCGCTACGGGAATTAAATGATCAGATTGTTTTAGTAAAATATTTATAACCTGAATTCTACCAAAGCCGTTATAATCGTTTTTGAGATCCATCATACAAACAAAAATTTCTTGCTGAATATAACTTGAATAATGAATAAATATAGTCTCCTAACTGCCATAGGATTTTGTATCCGAGAAGGTGCTCTCCTCCGATGGAAATGTTATTATAATATAGGATATATATATATATATATATATATATATATATATATATATATATATATTATATATATATTATATATTATATATATATATTATGTATTATATTATATATAAGACCGTTTCAAGTTTCATTCAAATACATTTGTATAATACTTAGTTACCCAAAAATCGTTGTCAGTAAGTGTGATGATTAGTTGCGTTGCTATCACCTCAGTTTGAGCAACACATTCAACTCTGTTGAAATATACATTTAACTGCGTATTTTAAAAAGCAATCAAAAGTTAATGATGCTTTATGGTGTCACCCAGTTGCTCTTATGCACTCATCTTGACATCAGGGAATATTTTTATTGAATCATGCAATGTTTTCAAATTATATTGCTAAATGTTATAACCACAGCTGTTAATTTTCTCTCTTCCTCTCAGGCCACAGCCTGGCATGAAAATTATTGAGTCTAATCATTTGAATTATTAATTGATGTGTTGGAAGTGCTCTGTGGAATAGTAGACTAATTGCAGCGAATCTTGTGGGCGGGGCTTAAGAGTCGACCTCGACTTGATCCATTGGCAATTAATATTTTTCGTTGCCAGTTATCAAATTAGCAGTGATCATGTTATTTTTGCTTTTGCTTGATGCAATTGAAAATAAAATTCCAAATCAAGTTTATTTGGAATTGGTTGACTCTGGTATCCATGGATCTCTTGCTTATTCTGGAATTTCTGGCATAGCCTATCACTTAAGCTGGTTTACAATGAAGGCGCAAATACATAGATCCACTACACCTGAAAATAAATCTTTCTCTAAACGCAGAGTAGTTATTGACAAAATGTTGATAACTTAATCCTTATGGATTCTATTAGATTGAACGGAACTTGAATAACACATATGTTCATCAAATGTTTACATTTTGTTAATAACTTTGGTGTAAAAGCAGCTAATCCACTGATTCTTTCTTCCATGGAAGTCCATTTATATATATAATGATCTTACTTCGCACATATTACTTGAAATGAATAATTGACGAAAGATTTTCATTTACTTTAGAAAATCGATTTTAATGTCAATTATAATATAAACCTCAATAAATCTTAAACTGTACAAATATGAACATTCAATCATTCTCTCATCAGCTCTGCCATTAGTTTGATAAACAACATTAGTAAATTATTAACAAGTCATATGGTTCATATGATTAGAAAGAAGAAGCGTGAATGTAGAGCAACCAGCTTCTTACATCTCCCCCCCTTGAACGAGAAACTTCCTCGAAGGTGTCAATTTGCTTGAGTGACAGATGATTGGTTCACTCCCATTGATTCCGCAGGCCACTTCATACATTGAGTTTGATATTCTTCTTATAATGGGGAACGGTCCACTTCTAACTTCATCTAATTTATTTCTATTCAACTTGTTCCCTTTTTCTATATACACTAGTTCTTTTTCCTTGAAACCATATATTCTTCTGTTCTTATCACATCTCAGTTTGTTCCGTTTGTGGTTTAAATTGGAATTTTTTATTGCTTCTTCTCTGTCTATTTGTAAGTTTCGTTTTTTCCTCAGTTGTGATGGTATTATTTCCAAATCCTCTCCCAATAGCAGATATCTTGGTGTAAATTTAGTAGTGCTATGGATTGTCTTGTTGTATTCTGATGTGCAACTTTCCGCTATTTTCGACCACGTCTGCGTTCTTCCTTCTGGACTATTCACTTTGCATCTAATACGATTCACCAATGTCTGGTTTAGCCGCTCATTAAGACCATTTGATTGTGGGCAATCTACCGATGTGAACACCATTGTAACACCTTTTTCGAGTAGGTAATCTCTAAACTTTTTTGATTTGATAGACGCATATTGATCAGCTAATAGGATCTTGACAGAATGGTTTTGTAAGATAGGATCTAGCAAACGAATGTATTCTTTAGTAGTTTGACCGCTAGAGCTTGAAGTGAATGCATATCTAGAGAAGTGATCGACCAATATGTGTAGGTATCGTTTTGTTGAGTTGTTTGCACCAAACCCTCCAACAGTATCTATCGACATGATCTCATACGGTTCACTAGCTGGACCCAATTGTGAAAGTAATCCTATTGAGCGACCTCTTCTTGTTTTATTCTTCTTACATATATGACACGAATCACAATAGCGCTTGACCATTTCATCCATGTTGGAAAAGTAGTAATGTGGACGTATGTGTAATAGTGTGTGGTGAGTTCCGATATGTCCTAGTTGAAAATGAATTTTCTCAACCAATTCTTTACCCTTTTCTTGAGAAAGGAAGATTCTTTTGTTTCCTTTCATACATTTGTAGAATATTTCCTCTTTATATTCAACATTCCTATTATTCATTATTGCTTCTTTGTTTTTTTCTTGATCGTCTTTTATTTCTTGTATAGATATCAAATTCACAACTGTTAAAATGTCTTCATTTCCTTCAAAGTGCTCTAAAACTGGATTTCTTGATAAAGTATCTGCTTCAACATTTCCTTTTCCTGGGCTATATATCAATGTGAAATCATATTGCGATAGGTAGTATACAAGATCTCCCAATTCTTCATCGGTTCGTGCTTTCACTCTGAGATTCTCCAATGGTTTGTGGTCTGTGATCACTGTTTTATTTTTATTCCTACAGATCTCTGCAGGATGAAAGCGATTTGGTTTTCCCAAGGCTGTACATACAGAACAAGGAGTCTTCTTTCTTCTTATCTCTTCCATCTTGGTTGAGTCTTTTTTCTGGCTATTTATATGACTATGTCCGTTTGAGTTTGTGAATGAATCATATTTTTGAATCTCATTCATCAGATCTTCTGTGGTCTCGATATTTTCCTTATCTAATCTATTCTGAATATGAACTGGTAGTCCCACAACAATATGTGAGATTCTAGATTCATCTGTCATAGTTCTCTCACATTCAAGCAATAATCGTTCCTTCTTCAAAGCATAATCAAGCATAGATCCAAAATTTTCAATGTATTTGAATGAATATGCATATCTCACATTTGACCAGCCTTTATTAGAAAAAGTTTGGAGAAATGTTTTTGACCACAAATTCCAATTTTTCAATCCTAATTTATATTTGTTGGAAGTATACCAATCTTCAGAACTCCCTTCTAAAAATAGTCTTAAACATGTTATTTTTTCTTCATCGTTGTGGATATTGTAACGGATACATTCTTTCTCAAAATCTTCCAGCCAGAATTTTGCATTTTGTCCAATTTTCCCCGAGAATTTTTCCAAAACAAATTTCCTATCAATATCAATTGAAAATTCACTCTTACGTTTTTTCGGCATGTTGAACAAAAAAAATCGATTTATAATGATCTTACTTCGCACATATTACTTGAAATGAATAATTGACGAAAGATTTTCATTTACTTTAGAAAATCGATTTTAATGTCAATTATAATATAAACCTCAATAAATCTTAAACTGTACAAATATGAACATTCAATCATTCTCTCATCAGCTCTGCCATTAGTTTGATAAACAACATTAGTAAATTATTAACAAGTCATATGGTTCATATGATTAGAAAGAAGAAGCGTGAATGTAGAGCAACCAGCTTCCTACATATAATAAAAGTGCGTACAGATTTACGCGCCGCGAACATGAGCAATTCACTTTTAATCAGCTGATGCCAAGCTTTTTATATCTGTATCTTACCGTTTCTGTTAAAGTACAGATTTAATCACCTTATTAAAAGTGAATTGCTCATGTTCGCGGTGCGTATATCTGTACGCACCTTAAGAGTCCATACATAATAATTAATCTAACATTTAATGTGGCTGATTTCTCATGTCCCAAACTTTACTACCATAAATATTAAAGTGGGAATTTTTAAGTGGTCATTTTCATGTTAATTTGAATAATTCTGAATAGAGTTTATTCAATCACTTTGATTATTGACTATACCATTATATGATTTCTTTCTCTAATCTTAGCTTGAAACAAAAAGCTTAAAATTGGCTCTGGACTTCTCTCATGTATCCAAATAATAGACTATATTAAAAAATCAGAACTACAATATTAATAGCAAGCACCAATGTATATAGTGACTGGACTATTGTGTGACAACATCTCTGTATAACTCATTACTTTTGTTATTAAGTGGTATTCATTTCATTCCAATCAATTGCAGATTTTGAAAATAATTTATTTAATTTTTCATTTGGGGCACCAAAATATGTCACAAAGGCCGCAAAGGCCTTCATCGTGTGTTTCTCATTCTGCGAAGACAGTGAACATGCATTCCCATAGTTTGACACCGTACACATCGTTTTACCATTATCATAGTATATACCACTTCCATTGTATAATTTTGAACATTATAAAGCATGTATTCTGTCATGAATAATAATGTGTTTATGTAAATTACCAATTTATTGTTACTTTCGCAATTTTGCATGTTTCGAAAAAATTAAAAGGTATTACGTACTTCATTGGATAATTATTTTATACTAGCTGGCCCGACGAACTTCGTACCGCCAAATAGTTGATGTTACACACAGGAACCGAGCATTAAAACCATGGATCACATCCGGTCTCATTAAATCAATTAATGTTAGGGATAGAATGAAATCGCAAACTATAAAGGAGCCGTATAATATAACACTAAAAAACAGATTCAGGGAATACAGAAACAGATTAAAAGAATTAATAAATATCACCAAAACAAACTATTATAGAAATAAACTAGATGAATACAAGAATGACAGTAAGAATTTGTGGAAAGTTATGAAAGAGATCATAGGAAATGACTCTAGTGAAATAAACGATGTTAAAATAGAGCCTGACAAACTAAATAAGTTTTTTTCAGAAGTTGGTAAAGAATATGCATGTAAGATTCCAACTGTGTCCACAAATCTTAATGAATTATACAAAGCCCCTTTACCGTCAATATGTCAATCTCTATTTCTCAGACCTGTCACAGTGGAGGAAATAAGAAATATTATTAAAACATTGAAGAATTCAGCAAGTCCTGGGATGGACCAAATCCATAATGTTTTAATAAAAAGAATATCCTGTTGGATCGAAACCACTTTATGCTATATTATAAATTTCCAAAATGTTTCAAGATAGCCAGAGTCAAGCCTCTATTTAAATCCGGTAACCACAAACTTCCTGAAAACTATAGACCCATAAGTTTGATTAGCAACCTGGCTAAAATAATGGAGAAAACTATAAAGATTAGACTAATGGATTTTATTGATAAGCATGATATAATTGATAAAGATCAATACGGGTTCCAAAGCAACAAAAATACTGAGGATGCCCTGGCCAATTTTGCAAATGAAGTATCTGATAGTATGTCCTCTGATAAAAATAAGTGCCTTGCCATATTCATTGACCTTGCTAAGGCCTTTGATACTATTCCCCATAATAACTTACTCAATAAATTAAAAAGCTACGGGATTAGAGGTCTCTCATTTGAATTAATCAAAAGTTACCTAAATGATCGATCACAACTGATTTCTGAGAATGACCATTATACATCAGATATTGTAGAGCTGAATGATTTCGGATTGCCGCAAGGTACCGTCTTATCACCGATTCTATTCCTACTCTATATGAACGATATATTCAAAGTAAAAATTGAAGATTCAAGAATAATTTCCTTTGCTGATGACACAGCCTTAATAGTTAAAGATAAGTCATGGACCCAAACGTCTTTAAAAGCAGAAAAAGTTATGTCAAATATTAAAAAGTGGCTTGATCTGAATACATTGAGTATGAATACTACTAAGACTAAATATGTTGCTTTTTCTCCCACTGTGATTGGACAACCACCAGAGGAAATTGTACTTAAAATACACACAAATTGTGAATCGGAGACGTGGGGAGAATGTGCTTGCCCGAAACTAAAACAGGAAAAAGTGGTCAAGTATTTGGGGATTATGGTAGACTGTCATCTCAAGTGGGACATGCATATAGAATTCATTTGTAAAAGGCTAAAATTTATATCTTATATATTTTACAAAATCCGTAAATTATTAAATATACAGGAGTTAAAACTAATTTATCATGGATACGTTCAGTCAATTCTGCAATATGCGTTAGGAGTATGGGGGGGAACTTATGATTACATAATAAATAGGATTTTTGTCATTCAAAAAATGATAATAAAGACTATTCTGAATAGACCAAGAATTCATCCAAGCAGGGACACATTTGATGAATTCAAGGTAATGACCATACGCCAACTATATATTAAAAAAATTCTCTACTACATAAGAAAAAATAAAGATAAATTTACAATAAGGAATAATCTAGCCACATATAATTTCAGGTTAAATTTTCATAATTTATTCAACATAAATCACACTAACCTAACAATATTACGTCGACAATTAAATTATTTAAGCACAAAATTAATTAATTTAATCCCAAATGGTATGCAATTTTTAACTGAGGATAGACATGGGGCACAGATAAATAAATGGATAATTGAGACATTTTTCTTTACTCTCGATAATATTTTATAATATACATTTTTTTTCAACCTTATTTTTTGTTTACTTACGTGATTCTAAAATTTTGCCATATTTATTTTTATTTATAATAATAAAATAATATTTGATATAATAATATTGAACTGATGCTCACGCCCAGCGGACAGGATTTTCCTTGCTGGGTAAAGCCTTAATGAATAGATTTTGATTTAATATATTTAATTTATAATTTTTGTTTTGATTGTAAGCTATGTTTTATTTTTATTTCTATGAATTTCTTGAATAATTTTTTGTAAATTGTATTGATGGCAAATAAAAAGAATTTAAGAAGAATCTCATGACAAACTTTAGCTGAATGCACACCTGAGGAGGCACGATGCGGCATTTTGCATCCAGGTGCTGCTTGCATATTGGTTTGAATGGAAGCCACTCACACTGAATCGGGCATGGCGTGGAACGATGTGGTAAGGCAATCTCCATAAGATCAACACTTTGTATCACCAAGCCGCGCCTCCTCAGATTTTAAAATTAGCTTAGTGTACAGCTGATAACTTTAGATGATATTAGCCTACTGTATTCATATTATTCCAATTATTAATTTTAATGGATTTTATCTATGTAGATAATTTTCCAACTGCAAAATAAATTATTTACTAAAAATCAATTGATTCTAAACACCAAAGACAATGGCACAGAATTATTCGAAACAAAGCAAAAATGTCTTTTGAGCATGTAAGTCTTTAACCTGAGGCCGCACTGCTGGATGGCACAGAATAGTCATTTTGTTTAGAATAAAAAAATACATGGGTGGTTATGGAGCAGAGCAGCTTACACTCTTGTCCACTATCTACTGGCGGCTGTTGGATGACGCAATGATTATAAAGGTGCGTACAGATTTACGCGCCGCGAACATGAGCAATTCTCTTTTAATCAGCTGATGCCAAGCTTTTTATATCTGTATCTCACCGTTTCTGTAAAAATACAGATAAAGTCAGCTGATTAAAAGTGATGTTCAGCTAAGGTGAGAAATATTGTATTAAAAGGGTTTTGAACTAAAGCTGCGTTTACACCAAAGTTATCAACAAAATGTTAATAACTTAATCCTTATAGATTCTATTAGATTGAACATAACTTATCATACACATGATGAATATTTTTATGTGTTTGTCAAGTTCCGTTCAATCTAATAGAATCTATAAGGATTAAGTTATTAACATTTTGTCAATAACTTTGGTGTAAACGCGGCTTAATACTAATGGTATGACCCAAAAAAGCAGATTTCAGCGTTTTCCATGAGTTTTCCAGCATTTTTCTGTGTTTCCTCAGCATTCTGCATTTTCTATTTGGCTTGCGCTTCTTTTGATCAAATATCAAAAGTGTCTTTCAGGCTTCAATCAATCTCTGGTTGATTTCAATTATGTATCTAATCTACTATTTTATGTTAAAAACTTTTCAAAGAAAGGGTAACTTACTATGTCATTTTATAAAATGAGCTTTTATATTTGGTTTTGAATAAACAAGATATACTTACTAATGAAATCTTTGATAAAGTAAGTTTCATTCATTTTAATGAACATAAATTAAGTTTATTAATGTTGTTATAGAGAGCATTTGCAATAAATTTTAGTTACCGGCATTCAATAACCAAGCTGTTTTATTTATGTACAGTTACCCATAATCTATATAAATAAAAATCGAGCCTCAAATTTTGACATTCAATAATTTTTAATATTATTTTCATGTATAGAATTTACTGAGGATTTAAATAAAAACTCAGAATAATAATTGTGTTTCAAAAACCCTATTACTCTTATTGACCAAGGTAAGAAGAGTCTATCGCAATAAACCTTGCATATTGACTAGCCTTCGTAGGTACTGCTGTACTTGATTGTTTTTAATGTCGTTTTCACAGTACAATACAATACAATATAACACAGTATAATACAAACGGCAACCTCATCCAATAGTATATTATAAAAATTTCAATTCAAATATACATTTTATCATTATATATCACACATGTAAACTTTAAAGTAGAAATATTTTTAAAACTCATGTTAGTGACGACCGTTTCGTTGTGTACTGCATCATCAAACTAAATCATGTTCAAACAGTGGACTCTCAAAATTTGAGGGTTGTGGTGGGGATTTGAATTCAGCCATATAAATGAGTTTTAAAAATACGGTACCTATTTATACTTTAAAGTTTACATTTGTGATATATTCAACAAGTAAAAAAATAATGGGTATTCAATAAAGAAAAACAAAAAAAATGAAATAGAAACAAATAAATAAGCATAAAATTGTGAACTGTTTGAATCATACAGTAATCAAGAATTATTTGAATCATACAAAGATTCAAATAAAGTCTGATAAAATTATTGGTATTTTACCAGTTCCATCAAAAGCCGCGTTCAAAGAAAAGTTTAATATTTGTTTTTACTTCAAACCATTTAATCAAGTATTTGAAAAAACTCTGAAAATATTGTTGCGTGCTGTAACAAAAAAATATGCGGCAAGCCTAACACTATAATAGCATTTTTGCTTCTTTTAAACTTTTATTTAAAAAATGTTTTAAACTTTGTTGTGAACCTAGTAGGCAGTTAGATAGATATTTTTATAAAAATCTCTGATGGTGTTGGAAAAAGGCGTGTGAATGACCATTATTGCCAATTATATACGGTACTGTATGCCTAGGTACTAATAACACCAAATCCATGTTATGTTAGTTGGTTCACTTCAGGTAGGATTTATAATATTATGCTGATGCTTTGTAGATAGAAACATGATTCTGATAACTATATCGTCAAGAACGTTAATTATCATAGAAATTAAAAAGATTAAATCATTGTTCTTACATTTTCTTGTTTTCAAAGATATTTTCAGAAATGTCAACACAGTATAGATATGGTATTTTATTTGAATATTAAGGTACCCACCTCACTAAGTATCGATCAAAAATGTGCTTTAAGACAAGAATAGAGCGTATTCAACAATCATAACTCAAGAATTATTTTCATGTGAAATACATAAAATAATTTATGTGAAATACTAAAACAATCTTATTCGAAGTGAAGTTCATAATTGGCGGTTAGCGTGTGCATGTCATGGTTGGAAACCTTCTAAATAACTTTTAAGTTATTAAATAAGTTATCTAAATAAGTTATTAATACCAGGTATGGAGTTAATTCTTAAAAATCATAACGAAATAAAGGTTAATCTATTTATTCAAGTGAGTAAATCATTGCTTTATTGTTATTAGTTTCAGTATGAACGGTAGCATTGTTGCATTTACTTAATATTGTGTAGGATATGTTTTTGCAATAAAAATTCGTAAAAGTTAGACATTTCAACTATAAATATAATAGAAATATTATTAAATGGGTTTTATCAAGAATAATAAAATTAAAATTGAATAATTTATTTCCATTCTATTTTATTTATTTTAAGCCGTTGGGTTGGTCAAACTGGAGGTAGTTAATGGTCTATTTGATTTTTCTCTATGATAAGGTAAAGTCTCTTGGAAGTCCTAAAACCTTGAATAAACTTGAAAAAATGAAATTGCACCCACACAGCACCCACTGAGTTCATCCACCAGATCGGGGGAACATCTACTGTTCAATGGGAGAGCCGATCGACTGTAAACAGAGATGGCCTTCTCAAAGCAGGAGCTGCTAAAGGGTCCTGCAAAACTGAAGAGGGGAAGGCGTAGAAAAGGATGAATAGTCAAACATAAGGATCCAAAACAAGGGACCTAGGGCTGGCTGACAGCGAAAAGCGAAAGGGTTGAAGGACCGGTTCTGGAATACTGAGCACATTATTTATCATTTCTACAAACCTCTTTAAACTATCTTCTTCACTTTTCAGAATGCAGATATTCCGGTTACTGTTGAGATGAAAAAGAGTGTTCGCTGAGGGAGGATTCCCTTTATGAGTCGGCAAACAATAAAGAAAGGATCGAACGCACAAATCAGACAATCGTTCAGACAGCCATCTTCAATATTTTTCTCTTCTGTCGCCATCTTGTTCTTTTGCATTGGCATTGGTACTGCCAACCTGTTTACATTATGTTTGGAGAAAGCTTTGAATTCTGGACCGGACACCATTATCAAGTAGAAATATTCTTGGATTCGAAATTTGTGATAATTATGACGTCGAATTATTATTTTGAGAAAATTGAATTCAATTTTTGACTATATGTACCGTATTCACTGTTCCAAAACTTTTGATATGTAAGGTTACTACTACTGTATGTGCTTCACTTTAACTCAAATTCAAATTTGTTTTGGATTATAAAATAAAATTACAAAGTAAATAGTTTACAGCACTTCATAATTTAAAATTTCAGATTATGATAACATTTTTTTTCATAAATAATTAATTCCTTCTATTATAATGAAAATACAAATAGTTCAAAATCACAAATAAAATGAAAGTAGGTGTACGTTGAAAATGTACCATACCTTATAGTCGCAGATAGTGATGTGGTATTTTCTTGAATTTTGCAGCATTTGTAGTACCTATAATTCCTCAAAGAATAAAAAAATACTAATCCACCAAACTCATAAGAAGAATTTGATGTCCAATGTTTTTTCAAGCCAAGTGCATCAATTATGCAGTTGTAGAGTCAGCTAGGGAACAAACTAAAGACTTTGATGAAAATGACTATCTAATTGTACTGGGTGGCTCAAATAATATAAATGAACCTAACTTGAATCATCTTCCTCAAGTAACAGAAAAAATCAAGGAAATTGTGCCAATCAGCAAAAAAACAAACTTAATAATAAGTACTATTCCTAATAGGTTTGATAGGCCAGAATTAAATGAAGCAATCAATTCGACAAACAAATCAATCCATAATACAATCAACAGCCTAAAAAATAAGAATCTAAACAACTGGGGATTTGTTTTCTAAATGAAAGGCTGAAAAGACATAACTTCACTAATCATGGGTTGCATCTAAATCGATCTGGCAAAGTAATCTTTTGTAATAGATTGGCAGAGCTGATTGAAAGCCGTTTGCAATCCTCTGGTTTAAAAACAGTCAAAAAAACAAATAACGATTTTTTAGTAAATTGGCTCAAAACAGGGAAAGGGAAATAGCTACAAATGCTAGAGTAGCACAAGATGGTAAGGTTTTTAGTAATTATCATCAAAATATTCAGTATCTTCACAACAAAATTGACAGATTAGAAGTATTTCTTAAACAGGAGGATCCGGACATTGTTATTTTCACAGAGCATGGCTTAAAAATAAAGGAAATAAATCAAGTTAGGATTCCAGGCTATTCACTGAGATCAGAATTTTGTAGAATAGCTCATAGAAGTGGTGGTGTATGTATATTCACTAGCAATGCTAACATACCCAAACTTATGAACTGGATTTTGTTAAGAGATTTTCTGTTGAGATGGATTTAGAGGTGACGGGACTAAGGTTAAAAATTGATGATCGATTTGAGGTAGCAGTGTTAGGTATCTATAGGTCACCAATGGAGACTGGCAAAAATTTTGTGAGCTGCTCCATACACTTTTGGAAATTACAACCGCTCGTTTCACAAATGTTATAGTAGTAGGAGATTTCAATACCGATTTTGCCAGGCAGGATAAAATGACAGAGGATATTAGAGATATATTAATATGAATAATTTAGAAAGTAAGGTCCACGAATATACAAGAGTAACTCGAACTTCACAGACAATTATTGATAATATCCTCACAAATATAGAAGGTTGTAATGTCAGGTTGGTAGCTCAGATCTATCAGATCATAACTATCAAATTTTAGATGTTAAGTTGCAGGGCCAGAATCCAAGCAGAAAAAAAACTTTTGTGAAAGAAATTCAGCAATATGAGCTAGGAAATATAAATTGTTTGAAGCAGGAACTGCTTCAAGAAAATTGGAGTAGTGTTTATAACAGTTGTAACCTAAATTACAAATATAAGCAATTCATTGATACTCTAAGATTTCACATTAGTGTATGCTGTCCAATAAAAAAAGTCAAAGTAAAAAGTAAATTAAACAAAGTAGATGAATGGATAACTGAAGATATTCTTACTCAAAGAAATATTGTTAGGGAAGCTTATGAGGAATTTAAATTAGTGAGTTATGTTCCGAGTGAAGTCAAATACAAATGTCTAAAGAAAAACTATGCAAAAGAAGTGAGGAAAGCTAAGTGTAAGAAAACAGCTGAAATATTAACAACTAGTACCAATTTTAACTCTGCTGTTTGGGAGGTAATTAATAGAAATAGGAGAGCAGCTCAAAAAGATACAGTTACTAATGTCCCTAGGATAATCGATGAACATGGAAATTATATGGATGATAGTATAGACATTTGTAACTTGTTCAATAAGTATTATCAACAGGTTGCATATAATCTCCAAAAGTCACTGAACACTAATACTTATAATACAACTACATTAAATGCTGAGCCAATTGAAAAGGTATTTAAATTTCATCCATTATCAAGAGATGAGTTGTCAAGAATAATAAAAAATTTGAATAACAAAAAAACAGTAGGATTGGATGGGGTCTCAAGCAAAATTTTAAAAGAATGTGAAAATGAATTACTGGACCCTTTATTGCATCTCCTAATACTTCACTAGAGCAGGGTATTTTCCCTGATGATCTGAAACAAGGAAAAATTTTGCCAATTTTCAAGAGCGGTGATTCTGAAAGAGTTGAAAATTATAGACCCATTAGTATTCTAAATGTAATAAGTAAAATTTTTGAAAGAGTAGTTTTAAATAGGCTATTGATGCACCTGGAAGAAATTAATTTCATATGTGATGAACAGCATGGGTTCCAGAAAGGGAAATCTACTAAGACTGCAATAGTATCCCTTGTTGAAAGACTAATAGATATAATAGATTCAGGTGAGAAGGCAGCCGCAATATTTCTTGATTTATCCAAAGCTTTTGATTGTGTGAACCATTGAATATTATTGGAAATACTAAAAACTGTAGGTGTGAATGGTATAGAACTAAAATTGTTTGAATCATATCTCATAGGTAGAAACCAGTGTGTTGAGCTTACCAAGGTGAATGGGAATGAAATAGTAAAAATTAAATCTCAAAAACTGGAGGTCCAGGCTGGAGTACCTCAAGGCTCAATTCTGGGTCCCTTACTGTTTCTGTTGTATGTGAACCAATTACCAAAAGAGTTAAAAGATCACAGAGCTCTGTTGTTTGCTGATGACACATCGCTTATCTTTAACAATTATTTATTAGATAGTCTAGAAATAAATGCTTTTACTGGAGTACAGTCAATTGTCCAATTCTTGAAGCAAAGGCAATTAACAATAAATAGTAAGAAATGTCAATTCCTACAATTCAAAAGTAAATATAATTCAGTAGAGGATAGAGAAATAAATGTGTTTGTAGAGGAAAATGAATTAGACCAAGAAGAGAAAGTAGCATTCTTGGGAATTTTATTGGACAGGAAATTAACATGGCATCCTTACATTGAGAGGATATGTAATAAGATATCATCTGGGGTATTTGTCCTGCGGCAGCTTGCTAGGCTGAATGATAAAAAACTACTGTTAACTGCTTACCATGGACTTATACTATCTCATATTAGGTATGCTATTTTAGTAATTCATCTCAACAAAATATGGACAGGGTGTTAAGATTCAAAAGAAGGCACTCAGATGTATAGAGAAAGTGAATAGGTTAGACTCTTGTAGGCCTTTATTTAAAAAGCTTGGTCTATCAACTGTGCCATCTTTGTATGTATATGAAGTTGTAATGCATGTGAAAACGAGTGGTGTGATCCAGAATTCAGATGTTCATGAGTATAATACGCGAAACAGAGCAGATTATCATATAATGGGTCACAATAGTAGGTTATTTGAACAAAAACCAGATTATATTGGTAGGAAATTTTATAACAAGCTACCTCAAATCTTGAAAAGTAATGATGATTTGAAGATTTTCAAAAATCAAATTAAAAAATATTTAGTTGATAGAGCTTTTTATAGTGTACAAGAATTCCTTTCAAACCTAAACTAGGTTGAACTACTTAGTGTTAGAATTATTATGTAATAACATGACTTGTCTTATACTCCATGACTGGAGTCTTTAGGACGTAATCTTAAAAAAAAAAAAAAACTTGACTGTACTTGGAGATCGCGATCAAATTTCTAGAATAAATAAATTAATTGATGCAAAGCATCTCCTGAGATCCCTCCTTATATACTAGGCCTCAACAGCCTAGTTATAGCTAATTGGCCAAGGTACATAGTTCTATCATATAATTTCATTTCCATTGAATTAAAAAGATTGACAATTGGAATAGAACCAATTTGACTGAGATCATTCATTCTAAAATGGGACATACGCTTTAAAGAATTTGGGCTTGCTGAATCCAAATCCAAAATCAGAATCTTTCTATCTTCATTTTCAAGAAAGATAGTTTTTGAGAAAAAGTGGTGACCGGAGAGACGTAGAATCACCATGTGAAAGCAACAATTTGTCCACTAGTATCTCAATGCAAGCCGGTTTCTGCCTGCCTCGAGGGGAAAAGACGTGACAAAACGAGGTTCCTGGCTAGGGGTCACCATGTGTAAGACACGATTTGACTCAATGTACTTTGACAAAAAAACGTGAAAACTGTTCAGTGTTCAAGTTGCACGTCTCCTATCATGTGAAAGTAGCCTAAGTGTAGTGCTCACCTATTTTTCTTACCAATGAATTTTCTCATTCTCCTCGTGAATTTTTGCAAAGGAAGGTTTTGGTAATAGTACTTTATTATTAGAATATATAAGTTGTATTTTAATTCCAAACAACATTTTCATGAATATTTTTTGATGGATGAAATGTAGGAAGACATTATAAGCAGTAAGAAGGTGGCCCTTCAAGTTGCTCTCTTACGTTTTCTGAAGCTGGAGGTTGTGGAGGTGGCTGCTCAGGTTCGTCTTTTTCAGGTCCATATTTTTCCTTGACTTTTTCTGGACCATATTTTTCCTCGTCTTTTTCTGGACCATATTTTTCTTGACTATCAGACTGGAAAAAATCGAATCAAAATTATAACATGATTCACATCAGTGATTTAGGGTAGACTAACTAAATATTTTTACACAGAATTCCAGGAAAACAATTCTACCAAAGGTAACAACTCCGGAATTTGAGACAACTTGTGTTAACATACTAAGGTATATGCATATTTTCTATGCTAGCATCATTTCATTATTTAAAATAAAAACATGTTAATTTTACTTAAATTTAGGAATTGAAATGCCATATATCACAATTATGCCAAAACATGAATTTTGTTGATTAGGGTGCAGTTAATATAGTAATAACCCCCCCTCTCCAAGTACAAGTACGTCCCCATTTTTAGGGAGAAGTAGTTTTTACACTGATTTTTATTTTTTATATTGGAAGCTCAGTGAATAATAAATTCAATCTCAATGTGCTTAATCAAGAAAGGAAGAAAAATGTGTGATGAAAATATTTTTGAATTTTGAAGTCTGCAGCTCCTTATCAAAACCGAACTTTCATTGAGGAATAAACAACATCATTCTGAACAATTCATTGTGATAAGATATTGTATTTCTGTTTCCAGTCAAGTGATCTAATCAAGCTCTTCTCATTTTTAGCACCACAGTGGAGTTTGTTTTGAAAAAGCTCTCACATTATATAATCTTTCATCTTTTCTCAACAGTTTTAAACGTACTGACTTCTTCCCTTGTTATTCTATAATAGTTAAATTCAGTTTAGCACTATTTCTGATTGAGGAATAGAATAAATAAAATTCCATTACAAAGTCTAGTAATGAGTGGTGACTATCAAATAATGATCTACACTACTCTTGTAGCTAAAATATTCATATCCTAACTTACAGTTCTGTATATTAATTTCTTTATATATTTTTTTCTTCGTCTCAACTCATGGTATTATGACATAAAAAAGTTTATGTCATAGTCATAAGTATATTTATGTCATAAGTACCAGAACCTATTATTTAATTAATCTACTATTGACTCTGGATAGAGGAAGGAATGGCTGACTTTATTGTTGGAAGAACTAACAGAGGAAATCCTAAACTGACCTTTAAAAGTTCTTCTTACCGAAAAACAAATGTTAATTCATTAGGAAATATACATTGGCGCTGTCTTGCAAAGGACTGCAAAGCTACTATTAAAACTGAGAGTAAAATTAGAAAAATTGTAGATATGAGTCAGTCCAGTTCTCACATTCATTCTCCCCCTTGTGATGATGTTTCCCAGACCAACAATGATTCCACTTATGAGGATTTGGTCTGTGATGATGCGTCACTGCTTTCAGCAAATAATAGTGTTATTATTTCAGTTCGTGATTCTGCGTCAAAGTCTTCTACCCCTATTTCTCAGGTCAAAGAGGCTGAGCTATATGATGCGGCGGGATTATTGAGCGGTCAAGAGGCTGTAGAAAGTATCATTTAGAAAAAGGATATTTATCTTCATAGAAATATAAACATCATCAGAATGAAACCCATATAATCACAGTGAAATTGCAAACTTTTTTATTATAATGTGTCAGTAACAATTATTATATTTTGTGTTTTTATTGTAGGTCAACCCTACTCCCCCGGCCACATCATCATGGACCCCCACCCCAGGGCCGTCACGTGAACCAAACACTTCTGAAAAACCATACATCAGTAAACCTACATCCTGGTAGTGCCAGGACGTAGGTTTACTGATGTATGGTTTTTTTCGGGGGTGTTTGGCTCACGTGACGGCCCTGTGGTGGGGGTCCATGATGATATGGCCGGGGGAGTAGGGTTGACCTGCAATAAAAACACAAAATATAATTATTGTTACTGACACAGTCATTATAATAAAAATGTTTGCAATTTCACTGTGATTATTATGGGTTTCATTCTGATGATGTTTATATTTCTATGAGGACAAATATTTAACAATATTACATACATGGCGAATTTGTCTGTAAGTATCTGTTACAATTACCTGCATTATGGGATTCATCTTTAGCGGTGTCACTGATTTCTTCTTCTGGGATGCCAATTTGATGGTGGGGAATCCTGAAGTGAATGCCTTTGTCGGAGGGAGGCATGAAGGCTCAGAGGTTGTGGTCCATGTCGGGGGCGCAGATGTTGGAAGATCCATGAAAGGGATTGTGGTAGATGGGGGGGTCATTGATGCCCCTGAAGTAATTGTGGAAGATTGTGGGGGCATTGGAGCCCCTGAAGTGATTGTGGAAGATTGTGGGGGCATTACAGCCCCTGATGTGATCGTGGAAGAATGTGGGGACATAAAAGCCCCTGAAGTGATTGTGGAAGATTGTGGGGGCATTACAGCCCCTGATGTGATCGTGGAAGAATGTGGGGACATAAAAGCCCCTGATGTGATCGTGGAAGATTGTGGGGACATAAAAGCCCCTGATGTGATCGTGGAAGTTGGAGGAGCTCTTAAAGGCGTTGCAGCAAAGGCCGTTGTTGGCAGAGGCCATGAAGTAGTTGTCTGTGTGGGGAGAGCCAATGAAAGAGCAGGAGTGTTGGCCCACTTTTTGGGGACCCAGGCAAACAGAGGATTCGGGGTGTTTGGGCGACTGGATGGCGAGAACTCACCCTTGGCAAACTTATGTTTCCAGCCCATCTTGGTTGGATCATTAGTTTTCCTCAATATACCAGTTTTGATAACATCAATTACTTTTCTTCGTAAGCTATCTCCGCCTCCTTTTTGCATGCTTAAACCCTGAATTGGTCTAAAATATGTTTGATTCACCTCTTCCTCTAGCCAGGATGTAGGTTTACTAATGTAGGGTTTTTCGGAAGTGTTTGGTTCACGTGACGGCCCTGGGGTGTTGGTCCATGATGATGAGGCGGGGGGGAGTAGGGTTGACCTGCAATAAAAACACAAGATAGGAATGTTACTGACACATTATAGTGAAAATGTTTGCAATTTTACTGTGATTATTATTATGGGACTCATTCATATGTGCAATATCTCAAAAGTGCAAGTACTTCAACTTTTCGTTATTTGTGTCAATTTTCTGAAATGTTCAAAACAATTCAAATAATATTAACATATTGCCATTCGAAAGCCAAAACCTATCCTCCCTAAATTTTCATGTTATGTTTAAAACCCAATTGAACAGAGTCTTTTAGGATATGATCATACACTGGACAATTTGAAATCTCGCAGATCTGGGACACTCTAGATTATTAGATGGGACACATTAGATTAGCAATCTAATATTGCGCATCATCTATTGACAGTTGTCAAGGTTGTAATATTATAGTCTTCCTGTCTTGGAAAGCAGCAGCCATATTATTAATTAAATAACGATTCAACTTTGAGACAAATAAAATAGGGCATAGGCGGCATAGGCCTAATATACATCAAATTACTACTGAAGGAACTATCGAAATATCCATTTGATAATATTGATTGTGACATACAACCAGAACACTTTGTAAACATGTTTAGGTTTTTGAGTAAATGCCACATGGAACTTTATAGATGGAAATTGCATTTTCAAATTATAATTGATAGTTTATTATTATTGAACGAAAATCCAAAGTTAAATACTGTAAACCAACCCGAAGACTTCTGCTACACTGCAAATATTGACAACAGGAACTCTATAGAGTAAGTTTGTAATGTGCCAAGGATGTTTTTTCAATTGGCTAGCACATTCAATGATTCAAATGAACTTGAATTTCACACTTGGATTTGTAAAATGATTTGATAAATTAATGTTGAAATGGATACCTCATCTCCTGAGCTGCATTTGATCTGAACAGTCAGTGCCTGAGGCTGCCCTTCTACTTCTCTCCTTGGGCCACCAGACTGAAAAAGTATCTAAACAGAATTATCACATTATTCAAATTGCAAAATTAGCATAAAATAAGCTAATCCCACGTTGTTTAACACCAACTTTAATGTAAAATGACATGCCCATCCCTACACACTAACTGGCCTTAGGCCAGTTTCACACGGCAGAGTCCTCGCTCCTGGAAGATCATATTACTGAAGATCATATTTCATATTTTGCAGCTCTCCTGTGCTTTCACATGGGGATCTTACAAATAAGCCGACAGATCTAACAACTATGCCAACGTTTGCTCAAAGTAGGACTCATCACTTTTTCTCAAAGTCTAACTTCCTTAAAAATATAGATAGAAGATTTCTGATTTCGGATTTGGATTCAGCGACCCCAAATTCTTTAAAGCGTAAGTCCCATTTTCAAAAATACCTGAAAACAAGGGAGTTATAGCTGTTTTTAATATGGCTCCCCATTATCATATGATTATAAAGTAAACATACTAATATAATAATACTCCTGCCTCACAAAGGGACAGGCAAAGGTTTCAAGAGGTTTTTGAACACCTGAGAAGTTTAAACATAAACATTTTCAATTTTAAAAGTTCTATTTTATCGACAAAATATTGAACTATGAAAAGATGGATCCAAATATGAAATAATAAATCATCTCCACTCATCACCCAATAAAATA
>NC_052519.1:8006411-8076728 GCF_014356525.2 Nilaparvata lugens
AATAGAATAGTGCTATACTGTTGTTCAAGTGCTTACATTTTTATTGAAAATGTATTGGAGTGATACCCAAACGTCGTATTTGATTGAAATGTACCGTGATCGTTCTTACTTATGGGATTCAAGTGATGTTGACTATAAAAACAGAAACAAATGGCATGATGGTTTGGTGGAAATTGCGGTGTCATTTGGCATTGAAAAAGTGAAGGTGGAAAAGAAAATTAGAAATTTGCAAAGTCAATTTGCAAGGGCAATAAGCAATAAATCTTCCATAAATTCCTCCGTACTATACTTTTTTCTGCCTCGAACAAGGCAAGGCCATACCCAAAATCTCCGCGGGTGACTATCTTTTTGGCTTCCCAAGATGGCAATGAGAATTGCAGAAGAAGCCGCTCCTCCAGCATCTTCATCATCACTCATTTCATATAAAAACTCGATTTATATTTAAAATAAAACACTCGATTAAATATAAAACACTCGATTATGTATGAAAATTTATGATGGTTGTCGGTCGACTCGTCCACATGTACTGAGGCAATTTTGTCAAGTTGACACAGTCGAAGGTGTTGAGCGACTTTATCGATCGAAGGAGTCGACAGAGTTGATCGACATAGTGTGGACCCGGCTTAATGTACAATTTCTCCTAGTACCCACAAGCTCAAGGGGTCAGGACGGGGGAGGGAACTCAGACAAGAACAGTCTATTATTTGTGAAATATAGTTCCTGAGATACAACATTTTCAAATGATGAAATGATTAACATATTATTATTCGTTTAGAAAAATTGTCACTATCATCTGCTCTCACAATTATTATGTTTCTTCACGAGACTGAGAAGATGATGGAGCAAGAGAAAGAGAGGGAGAGAGAGAGAGATCTTTCAAACAAAAAAGAAAATTGAGAATGTTCAGTGGAGGTCAGTGATCTTGAGTGTGTCAGTCAATAATAGGCTACCAATTCCAAATTGGAATAGCATGAGGGCATTTGAAAATTTGTATTTTTAGTCGGTTCATTCAGAATATTTATTTATGGTGCAATGCATTAAACTACTACTGATAGTAAAACAGTAGAATTATAATTGATTTACAGCATTTTATTGGGATTTTCGTTTAATAGTAATTATTGCCGTGCTACCAATTTTTCCTTAAACGGTTGGAATAGCATTTAACACCTATCAACCTAAGAATAGTTGTCGGCTCCAATAAAATAGATTCTTGATAAACTGTGAATGGATCTATTGCCTATGAATGAGAAATCCAGTTTTCAGAGCAAAATAACTTATAATCTTCAGATGAATTTACACAAATACACAAGGAGAATATATATTAAGCCTAATTATTTCAGAGTTATTACGAACTAAAATACTTATCTAGTTTACAGTTGAAACACAGTGGCTATTGGCTTTACTACACTAATAGCTAATTATGCACAAAAATTTATATAAAACTCAATTTAAAACATTAATAAACGAAAATGATTTAGAGCAAAACTCCACGACAATACTTGTAGCCAGCCATTTTTCAGAAGAAGGTCGAACAGGAAAAAAGACCACAAGTTGCAAGTCACGAAAGCCAACGCCTCGTTCAGTATCAATTTTTACAGACACGTCAACACAAAATTATAATTTACAAGTTTAGAATTCACATTCTACATCTGTTCTCAATAAAACTTTATTTTGAAAATGTTATTTTAAATTTTTATACATATATTCTATTTAAATAAACGATTTATTTAGTAATTTGCTAACCCTGCCTCGGTGACACCATGGAACAATGCAACAAACATTTATGATAATAAATTCTCCGTCAAAAAATTTGTCTGTCTATTGATAACTCTGACATTTACTATAAAGTTCCATAGATCTCGAATTGAAGATTCGATTCCAATGTGAGAAGAAAAATGTAATATTACATTATTTACAATTGTAATTGTTTTTTGACAGCTCCTACACTCTGATAAGAGTCTCTGGAAGCTTCTTTTTAAATAAAACACACTTCTTTACGTACTGAAAACTCAGGAATTAGCTTTGCTGATTTTGGTAGGTGACCGATCATTCACTTTACGCTTGCAGTGCATGCTCAGTAGGTTAAGTAGGGATTTTACTTCACAGCTTACTAAAATTGAGAAATTATCATTCTCATGTCTATGATAAGCTGATTGATTACTGGTTCCAGCCATATGATACAATATCATCAAAGTTCCATGATGGCTAAGGTTCATAATAACCTCAATGGCGACAACATATAATTATGTAATATTGAATTTATAGTTTTGTACTGCAGTTTTGTATGAAATACAAGCTTGAAACAACTTTATTTCTTTCACAAAACTATGCATCGCGTGATAACTGTTTTTCTCAAGCAATAAAGTCCGGTTTTATGCTAAATACATGAATAGCCACTGTCATCAAGAGTATCATAATTTATAAATAGGAATAAAAATCTCAGTACCCTTTTTTGAATTCTTTTATCACATGTTTCAAAATGGCATGAATGTTGAAACATGTTGTGATGAAATAATTCAAAAAAGGGTAGGCCTACTGAGATTTTTATTCCTATTTATAGAGTATCATTTAGACTTAACAAAGCAAACGAAAAGGCATATGTTGTTGAAATTTCCTTAATTGCATTCCAGAGCTATAAAATGTTTTTATCAAAATTGACAAAGATACTGGTTGAGGTATGTCCATATACCATTGAGGAGTAATTTTGCATGCCAATTGAGCTTCACTTGAACTGTCTGGTGTTACGCAGTAAATAATAATAATAATAATGAAGATTATCTGGGATCTGTTCCAAAAAATTTAAAATGCCCTTACAAGTTCTCCATATGTTATATGATATCCACAAAACAAATTTATCTGTGTAATGAATGTGCATCTCAAGTAAATGTTCCTGAATCACACAGGAAATTTCCATAGAACATACTTCATCATGTTCAGATTACATTTCTTTCAATTGTTTTATGAGTTAATATGTGAAGTGAATATGTGAATATGTGTATGTGAATATGTTTGAATAGCTTATGTTTTCAAACTACAGCTAGAAAGTCAACTTCTTTCTTGTGTTGTGCCTATTGTTGTATTGACTCCCCTAAGCATGGAATTGTTCCATATTAGAGGAGTAATTTTCAGGGGGATGTATTGTGAAATGTACTTTTTTGAAAATAAAATGAATTTGAATTAAATGTACATAAATCAAACTTGCTTGATAAATTAAATATTAGTTGAGCGTCTTTTCTTGATGATATAATTATTTGAATTTCACAGATATTGTTTTATAATTCCAATTCTGTTTGGTTTATATATATATAGGGCTCCATCAAAGATGATGTAAGGTTCCAGCCTGAACTGTTGCAAACCGACGCCCGGCAATGTAGCTACTGCTTTACAACAGTCTTTTTGTCTGCTGTTTATTGCAAATGCAGTTCTTTCAAACAAAAAAGAAAATTGCGAATGTTCAGAGGAGGTCAGTGATCTCAAGTGTATCAGTATATTTCTGATTTGTGTATCAGCCAGATGAACTGATCCATAAAATTGAAGCTGAACTAGCCTCAAGTACACAAAAGACTACTTATCTTGTAAGAGTTCTGGACATTATTGACTTCACATATCTCTTAATGTAATGACTGGAGAAAGTTTGTGATTGAAATTGATGAGAGTAGAACTCTAATTATAAGGTAAGTCAAATGATCTGTGTTTGAGAATTCTTTCTTGGAAGAATTCATTGTGGTTCGTTCTTTTGTTTCAATCATTCAAGGAATCCTAGGAAATGGTTCAAATCAATGTGATGAGATTGTTCAGTGGAGGTCATTAATCTGAAGTGTGTCAGTTTATTTCTGATTTGTGTATCGGCCAAAGAAACTAGTCCATTACAATGTTGCTGTACTAGCCTGAAGTATATAACTTGTGAGTATTCTAAATATTATTGACTTCACATACTTGTGAGTATATAGACTGAAGAAAGTTTTTGATTGGAATTGATAAGAGTATAACTGCTCTAGCTATCAGGTGTGTGCAAAAGATCTTTGATTGATAACTTCTTAAAACATAATTTGTATTTTTTCCAATGATTCAACCAAAAGCTCGTGACAACATTCAACAGGTAGGTACCAACATCCTGCCGGTAGGAAAGTAGGTCAAGACAACCTAGAGTGAAGTAAAATCTGAGGGAAGAGACTTGAGTAATATTACTCATTGCCATCTCAGTCACTATAAGACCAATAAGACAAGATAAAATTATTCAATGGGAGAAAAATTGTAATTGGTCACGGAATTTGAAACGATCTAATGGAAAATGCAATGGACAAAATTCAGCAAATGCCAACATCCTGCAACCAGTAAAGAAGGTCGGGAGAACCTAGAAAGGAAATGTCTGAGAAGGGGGACATGAGTTAATACAGCAATAATTTATATCAAAACTTCCAGACATGCTGATTCATACCTGGAGAAAGATGTATACCTACAGTTTTAGGTGAATACTAAAACACTGAGTAGTGATTTCAAAACTCATATTCCCGGCCAGTAGACTCGGAAACACTATATAAGCGGATTCCCAGCATCAACACCACCAATAGTGGGCTAATGGTGGAGGTGGAAATAATGGGGCTGACCAAAAGCTTGCTGGTAGACACAGGAGTGCAGGCACAAGCAGGAGTGCAGGCACAATCAGGAGTGCAGGCACAATCAGGAGTGCAGGCACAAGCAGGAGTGCAGGCACAAGCAGGAGTGCAGGCACAATCAGGAGTGCAGGCACAAGCAGGAGTGCAGGCACAAGCGGGAGTGCAGGCAGAATCAGGAGTGCAGGCAGAATCAGGAGTGCAGGCACAATTAGGAGTGCAGGCACAATCAGGAATGCAAGCACAATCAGGAGTGCAGGTACAAGCAGGAGTACATGCAGTAGTGGAAGTAGAGTCGGAAGAAGGAGTACTGGTAGAAGAAGGAGAACTAGTAGAAGCAGAACTACAGGCAGTCGGACAACCGGTGGCTGGTGCTGCAGAAGATGGACCCGATGAGCCGGCCACACCAGATGAGCTGGTCGAACTATCGGCCAAGGTTATAGAGGCCTACCGCCGCAACCAAAGGGGCACCTGGCGCAGGCGTGGCGGTCGCCTGTGGACGCCGCCAACACCCAGAAGTTGCAGCAAAATGAGCAACCCAGAAGCAGAAGTACAGCCAGAAGCAGAGGCACATGCAGAAGTAGAAGTGCATGCAGAAGCCGGAGTGCAAGCACAAGCAGGGGTGCATGGGCAAACCAGGTGAATCAGAAAATCTCAAAAGATGACACACTTTTACAGATTACAGTAAACATCACGACTAAGTTACAGGACTTAGAGCTGGCGGTCATGACTGGGTTATTAGAATTAAGAAATTTGTTGTTAGCCATAGAAAATGTATCTAGGAATAAGTTTAGCGTAGGCTTAATCACTCCTTATTAGTTGGGGAAACTTCTTGTCAAAGTCCAAACTAGTCTGCCAAGGGGGTTAGGGCTGTTAGAGGGGCCGGAACAGTCTTATCACTACTACCGGCTAGTTCAGACTCGGGCAATCTCAGTGGATGGCATCATCAAGATCCTGGTAGACTTACCACTGACGGAAGCAGGAAGGCGATTTGAGTTGTTTCAGGCCCATTCCATCCCGGTTGCGGATCAGACCAACCGCCTGGCAACCCATGTGCATCTACACCAGCATCACCTCCTCATCAGTGAGGATCGGCAACGATATGCAGAACAAACCCAAGAGCTGCTTGCCCAATGTTTACCTGGCGAGGTAATCATCTGCCCAGCTCAGTTGCCTGTGTTCAAGAGTCACCAGTTATCCTGTCTGAGTGCGCTGTTCCTGGAGGATTCAGCCACAGCCCTACAACTTTGCCCTAGAACTGCATTACTGGGCCAACCCCCTGATACCTGGATCTGGGATGGACCCAGAAACGTGTGGATCTACAGCGTGGCCACCTCTGAGCGATTGGTGTCCCACTGCCGGCAAGGAGACAAGACCACCGTCACCCAAGTTGACATCACTGGCCTTGGTGAGGTCAAAGCAACAGCTGGCTGTACCCTCTCCACCAACCTCTATGACCTGCTACCAACTACTAGAGCTGGAGGGGATTTGGAGCTGCCCAAGCGAGTATTGACCATGGCAGCACCCCTGCCCATGGTGCTCCAACTTCCAAGGAACACCCAGGGGCCACCAGAGCTGCAGAAGTTGATGAGCGACATAAAGCAGGAGGGACCCTATTGGAGGGGAACCTCAGGCCTACCCGAGACCACCCTGGACAACATCCACCAGAGATTGGCAGATTTTGACCTTGAGGCAGAGGCTGAGCACACCACCATCATCTTGCTGGCATTTGGTGGAGGCCTCTTGGCGGTCACCACCTGTGCAATCCTGCTGTACTGGAGGGGATCTCTACAGTTGCCATGGAGAAGCCACAAGGTCGTGACTACTCCAACCCCGGGACCATCATCATCAGCAGAAGACCAACCAGCAGCAGAGTGCATCGAGATGAATCCTGTGCTAGTGACGGAGCAAGGCTCCAGTGCTTGTGAAAGTGACGGAGCAAAGCTCCCCAAGTGAAACCCACCCTCTTATTTGAAGGGGAGGGTAATGTAATAGAGTGGAAATCATATTGATGGAAAAGTGATGGTGATTTTAACAATGGCTGATGCCTCAGCATTTTAGCGCCTGGCATTAGCAACAGCGCAAGACAGTGTCTCTGTCTAACTCAAGTAGAATTAGTACTCTCTTTCTCTCTCTTGACAGTGGCATGATTTTTATTCTAGTGGGAAAACTTTTCCCAGGCTAGAGAAATATTAGCTCATTGCTAATAGAATTTTAAAAAACGGCGCAGTAGCCGAGAGACAGTGTTAGCGAGCGCATCCAGCCTGGACGGGTTCCACTGGACTATCCTTACAGCATAATGGTGTTATCAGTTCTTTTACTATTGATGGCGATTGGTGAGTGAAAAACTCGAACATTTACCTATTATCGAATTCAGTCCAAAATTAGTTGTTTTTAACTGCAGGCAGACTAGGGCGGGCTCCCTTTGGTTTTGTTTGACAAGTAACAAAAATTTTGAATAATTATTCTGATAGCTTCTAATGGAAAGAGAAAGAGAGTAAATGACCTGTGGATATTGTTATCTTGATTAGGTTATAGAACGATTTTTAAATTTTTATCATTTATTCAATTTTAGATTTTTTCTTTGACTTTTGACAATTTAATTTCGATTTTAAATTGAATCTATATTGGAGAGTTTATGTGTTATCTGTTTAGGCTATTGAACAATTTTAATTTTGTAATCATTAATTCGATTTTAGTTTTTGTCTTTGAGTTTGTTAATTTAATTTCTAATTTCATTTGAATCCTTATTGGAGAATTTATAATTTGAATCTTTTATTGTGTAATTTTAGTTTATTTCCTTTTTGATATTCCCTGAAGTTAGTAGGGCAATTTTGTCGATTCTGGGACAATTATTGACAGCTTATAGTTCTGTTCTTTAATCCAAGTAACCAATTATTATTGAATGAGAATACGGTGTTAGCTATAGAATCTTGATATTCAATGAAGCTAGTAGGGTAATTTTGTCGATTCTGGGACAATTATTGACAACTTATAGTTCTGTTCTTTAATTCAATTAACCAATTATTATTGAATGAGAATACTGTGTTAGCTATAGATTTTTGATATTCATTGAAGTTAGTAGAATAGTCTTGTAGATTCTGGGACAAGTATTGACCACTGATAGAATTGTTCTCTTATTTTAATCAACCAAATCTTGTGAATGAAAATATTGTGCTCATTATAGATTTCTGATATTCATCAAGATTAGTAGTATAAATTTTGGAGTTTCAGAACCTGTAGTAATTATATTCTGTTGAGATAGTTTTATTCTTGCAGTTAGTTAATAAGAGAATTTGGCAAGGCCACCCATGTGCCCCGAAGGAGAAGGGCGTAGAATATAAGCATTTGTCAGACATCTTTGTTTTTCTGCCGCACCACCCCAACCCCTAGTTCGGTTACACAATAAATCTTAAAAATTTGTTCAATTCAATGTTATTGGAAACAGTTCATTATCTGAAACTGATTCACAGAATAAATCCAGAAAAGAGAGTAAATGTCTTCACATTTCCCAGAACAAATGATTAACCCCATTCCCTTAAATGGTTTCTAGCATGTCAAATGGGAAAACTTCCCTTTACAAATAAAAGTTTCATGGAACAAACAAGAGACAACATTCAACAGATACCAACGTCCTGCGACTAGGAAAGAAGGTCAAGAGAACCTAGTAAAGAAAAGTCTGAGGAGGGAGACATGAATAATATTACTCATTGCCTTCACAGTGCCGTGCTACCAATTTTTCCTTAAACGGTTGGAATAGCATTTAACACCTATCAACCTAAGAATAGTTGTCGGCTCCAATAAAATAGATTCTTGATAAACTGTGAATGGATCTATTGCCTATGAATGAGAAATCCAGTTTTCAGAGCAAATTAACTTATAATCTTCAGATGAAATTACACAAAATACAGAAGGAGAATATATATTAAGCCTAATTATTTCAGAGTTATTACGAACTAAAATACTTATCTAGTTTACAGTTGAAACACAGTGGCTATTGGCTTTACTACACTAATAGCTAATTATGCACAAAAATTTATATAAAACTCAATTTAAAACATTAATAAACGGAAATGATTTAGAGCAAAACTCCACGATAATACTTGTAGCCAGCCATTTTTCAGAAGAAGGTCGAACAGGAAAAAAGACCACAAGTTGCAAGTCACGAAAGCCAACGCCTTGTTCAGTATCGATTTTTACAGACACGTCACGAAAAAATTATAACTTATAAGTTTAGAATTCACATTCTACATCTGTTCTCGATAAAACTTTATTTTGAAAATGTTATTTTAAATTTTTATACATATATTCTATTTAAATAAACGATTTATTTAGTAATATGTTAACCCTGCCTCGGTGACACCATGGAACAATGCAACAAACATTTACGATAATAAATTCTCCGTCAAAAAATTTGTCCGTCTATTGATAACTCTGACATTTACTATAAAGTTCCAAAGATCTCGAATTGAAGATTCGATTCCAATGTGAGAAGAAAAATGTAATATTACAAATACCCCCCTCTTGACATAAAAAAATTTTACTGTTTGAAAAATTTAAAGAAAAAATTTACATTGACCCTAATGAAAATTGTTGAAATTTAAATTTGAGAACAGTAACAATTTTTTCTAGAAAAACAATACATGTCACCCTATAATTGAAAATTATTATAAAAATTCATCAATAGCGTTTGTTATATGTATCCAAACAATATTTGAAAATATAGAATATCAATATTACTTTTGATTTAGCTTTATAATTTAAAGAAAAATATCTCAACAGAAAGTTTAATATGTAAAGAATAGTTTTTTGAAATTGCACATAAATTTAATAGATAGAAAAATTCAATTTTTATTGCATAAAAAAATTTAGTATGTTGAATAAAAAATTATTATTATTATTATTATTTTTTTTTTTTAATGAATTGATGAATTGTTACATTTAATTTTCACATAAAATTTCAATAAATCAAAAAATGTTCATTTCTTTCACTATTGACGCGGTTGATTTTATTGATGCACATTTTGGAAAACAGTCCGTTAAGGCACTCAGTATGATTTTCAGTTAAGTGTGACTCCAATGTGATGACGTTAAGTGTTGGGCTGATCTGGATGCACGTAGTGTTGGGCTGATACTTGTAGTCAACTGCTGCATACCAAACTTGATACCGGTGACATCTCAGTTAGCATTGCTTCATGTTTGTAGTAGACGGCTGCATTCCAAATTCAATACAGAGTCACATAAATTTTGTATCATATTTGTAATTATACAATGTACATTTCAGGCTTGAAATGACAATGTAATTCGTTTTTTGGAAAAGAGATAGACGCTGCATACAGGATTAATTTAGGTGAGGATTAATTTAGGTAAGGTTTGGTTTTTTGATATTTTCAGCTTTCAAGGTTTAGAGTTCTGCATACAGGAATAATTTAGGAGAGGATTTTTTGAATCAATTCTTTCATGATACTGTGACTGTTCTTCTGAATTCAAAGTTGTGAATGTGAACATGGATGGCAATTACCTCCAGGTAATGCAGTAGTGTTGAAGTTTGAGATACAGAGTCAGCAATAAGCATTGGCATTGCTATTGGTGTATGCTTTGGTGTCGGCTTTGGCATCGGCGTTGATATTGGCATTGGCATTGGCGTAGCTATTGACATCAGCACAGGCATCGGCGTTGATTTTGGTGTTGGCATCAGCATCGGCGCAGGCATTGGCGTAGCTATTGGCATTGGTGCAGGCATCGGCGTAGATATTGGCATTGGTGCAGCATTGGCGCAGATTTTGGCATTGGCGTAGCTATTGGCATTGGCGCAGGCATTGGCATCAGCACAGGCATTGGCGTAGATTTTGGAATTTTGGCGTAGTTATTGGCGTAGTTATTAGTGTAGGCATCAGCGTAGATTTTGGCGTAGTTATTGGTGTAGGCCGCAGCGTAGATGAGTCACACTAGTTCGAAAATCACCCAAATGTTCTTAACACTCTTCATGGCGTTCACTTGTTGCTGATTTCGAGATTCACATGATAACTATTTCAATGTTAATGTCTATGCTGTACCTGTTATCTTTAAATGCTTATAAACTAAAAAGAAAAAACTTGATTAGGCTATCAATACAATCTAATACACATGAAAATTATTTCAAGTATCTATGGAATTGAAATTTGTTAACATCTTATTATACAGTCAGCAATACATAAATTGTGAAATATGGACATATCAATGATAAATTTAAAAAAAAAAATCATTTTCTTCTATTCACTGTTCAAATATCAAAATTTTAATCCATTCTTCAAAATAGAAATATAATTTCATAACACCCTGTATCATTATCAAAATTGTAAAAAACATCAGATTATCACAACAAAATTTAATTTCAATACATATTTCAATAATTTCAGACAATTGGTCTTCTATTCACAATCATTTCATAATATATCTGCATTTCATTATCATTTAATATAACATTTCATTTATAGCAAGTTCATTTCACATTTATGATTTATCATTCAGGGTTTCAAAATTATTTAGTTTTAATTTTGTTCAAAAATTGTATAAAAAGCAAATTATTTAATATTGTTAATCATCGTTTGTTGGATACTATAGTTTATTTCGACTCTTCAATGTTCTAAACACAAACTACATTTCATGACAAAACTTTACTATCAAACATTAAACAAGAAACCATTCAAAACATCAATAATATTTTGCTTCAAAGGCAAACAATATTCATAATTAATCTGCATCTATGGCAATCAACATAAGTAATCAACACAAAAAATATTATCTCATTACTGCCTCTCTAAGTCATAACCTCTGTTATTCCTTCTTTAGGCAATAATGGGTTTCCATCTCAAAAAACAATCACATACCAGCAAAATTCTAATCAACAAACCCCACTAAAAATTCTACATTCACTCCAGCATCCATTTCAAACGATAATCAATCATATCAAAATTTATAGAACAAACAGTTTTAAAAATTTAAAAAAAAAATCAATCACAAAAACTTATTTCAAATAATAATATAACAAAACGTTTTAAATTGAACCATTTATTTTTTAAAATAATTTAAAATTTAAAGACTGTATAATAAGTATAAACATTTCAAGATTATAATACAAAGATGATCAAGATGAATAATGGGTAAATAAGTTCCCTAAAAAATACAAAAAAGAGAAATAGAAAACTGGGTAAATAAATTCCCTAAAACAATACAAAGAAGAGAAAGATTAATTAGAGCCTATCCTACATGTCAGTACTGAACTTTCATGAGGAAGTATATTTAATAAAATATACTACTATGGAATTTTGTAAATTCCAAGTATGACTCTAATTTGTTATAATTGTGAGCTATCACTCCCACAAAAACAACTGGTGAAGGAAAAAATGTTGACTATTGTGACTGGGTGGAAAGTTCCTAGATGTCTGTAAGGCAATGTGATAGCAGACTCTAGTATCGGACCACAAAAACAAAAGTATGCAAAAGGTTTTACAAACATTTGTTGTTGCAGTCATAAGGTTTTTATATCGCAAACAAGTAGGTCAGATAATCGAGTCCAGCCGTATGTGGTTCACGCCCACACCTCTAAAAGAATCACACCTACTTGTCTACCAAAAATCCAAAGTATTGGACAGCAAAGAAAAAATAAAATGCAAAATGGGTTAAAAGCCCAGAAGAAAACTATAACCTAATTACATATGGCTTATGGCACAATATGCAATGAAAGATGAGAACATGGGACAAAATTGCTCTGAAAAACCTAATTACCTAATATGATACCTAAAAAAAAAATAGACATGATTAAAATATGTAATACATGATGAAAAAATATACCACAAGCAAACAATTATTTACACTACAATGGATAGATTTTGGAAAAGTTAAGTTTTATCAACAATTTAAAGATTAGGAAAATAAGCTACTATTTTAACTTCCAAAATTATTTCAGAAAAATACAAATTTAAATGACTATGGACAAGATTGGTTAAGATATGCATCATAGAAGAAATTTACTGAATATTACACAAAGACAGGAAAGAATCGAAATTTGAAAAGATTAAGGGCCAAGAACAATAGGCTACAGGAAAGAAAAAAGATACAATTATGGACTCTTACCATACGTAGTATTTACGGTCATTGCTATTCTGAATCCCGGCATGACACAGGATTCCTAATCATTGTGTGTTGGGGAATACCCTTTCATCATGTGACTCACTGTCATCATCTTGTAAATAAGCAACTTGAAACAACCTTTGAATACTAACACATCAATGGTGACTTTGCGTTTTGTTTTCTTCAATAGCATGATTTTATTCATGGGTTCATTAGTTTCAACCAAGCAGTTTTGCCTACAAAAGTTCGTAATGTTCACTTGAGAATGCATAGCATACACCTTTTCAATTCTCAGTTGAAAGTTGAACTCATCAACTTGACTCAAAGCAACATTCATTTTGTTCACATTATTCCTAACCTCCACAGAAACCTGTCTCATGTAATCATTCACTTTATTTATAGTTTTCCTAACCTTCAATGTAGCAATATTACTTTTGTGATAGTTGACTTTCAGTGAAGACAACTCCCTACCTACTTCTTTATTCAATTCTACTATCTCATTTGGGTTGACTTTTTCAACAACAGTAACTAGGCCTACATTTTCAGAAACTTGAATGAGTTGATCTTGTAACTTAACACTACTATCATCCTGCTTCAATTTGTTTTCATCTTCATGATTATCACTCAATTTTTCATGTGCATCTTTCAATAGAAGGTTTATACTAACCTGCTCTAGTCTAATGCTAGCAAATTCTTGCTTCATCTCATCAAACCTAGCATTTTGATCTTGTTTCAAATTATCAAACCTAGCATTGTGCTCATTATAGATTTCTGATATTCATCAAGATTAGTAGTATAAATTTTGGAGTTTCAGAACCTGTAGTAATTATATTCTTTTGAGATAGTTTTATTCTTGCAGTTAGTTAATAAGAGAATTTGGCAAGGCCACCCTTGTGACCCGAAGGAGAAGGGCGTAGAATATAAGCATTTGTCGGACATCTTTGTTTTTCTGCCGCACCACCCCAACCCCTAGTTCGGTTACACAATAAATCTTAAAAATTTGTTCAATTCAATGTTATTGGAAACAGTTCATTATCTGAAACTGATTCACAGAATAAATCCAGAAAAGAGAGTAAATGTCTTCACATTTCCCAGAACAAATGATTAACCCCATTCCCTTAAATGGTTTCTAGCATGTCAAATGGGAAAACTTCCCTTTACAAATAAAAGTTTCATGGAACAAACAAGGGACAACATTCAACAGGTACCAACGTCCTGCGACTAGGAAAGAAGGTCAAGAGAACCTAGTAAAGAAAAGTCTGAGGAGGGAGACATGAATAATATTACTCATTGCCTTCACAGTCACTATAAGTCTATTGGATTTATGGAATTATTCAATGATAGAACTGTTATAGTTGATCCATGGTATTGGAAATGAATTCAAAGCCTGGCAGCCTACCCAAATGGCACTCAATGGTGATGTTACTTTGCAACCCGACAATGTAATTGACATCTACATTCAACCTCCTGTCAATGCCAACGATGATGTTACTGACGAAGATTCTGGAGAAGAAGATAATCCTACTGTCAACAACCTTTCAGGAAATCAGCTCTTGGCTCCTGCTGAGCTTGGTCAACTGTTTGAAGAACATGATGAGGTATGTTCTAGCAGTGAATCGCACGCTGATGTAAGTACTGAAAATGAACTATCCATTTCAGAACCGAATATTCTATCTGACAAAGAGGAATCATCTATTGGCCCTGCCAAGAAAGCTAGATTAACCTCAAAAAAAGAAAAAAATGTAAATAAAACACCTGCTCAAAAGAAAATTAAAAATAAAAAAATATCTTACAATTGGTGTAATAATGATCTGAAACCTGACCAGACTGTCTGGTGCAATAAGCAAGAAGTACAAAATAATTTAACTCGAATGGAGCAGTTTTTTGTTTTCTTTGATGACGACATAATATCATTGTTAGTTGACAAAACCAACCACTATGCGGCTTTACAGAACCGGTTAGGTGACGTTTCAGAAGATGAAATGAAATGTTTTATTGGAGTTCTTCTTTTGAGTGGGTATGTCCAGTTACCTCGAAGAAGGATGTTCTGGGAGACATCTATTGATACCCATAATGATTTGGTATGCAAATCAATATCAAGGGACAGATTTGAATTTATCATGTCAAACTTACATGTATGTAACAATGATGATTTGGACAAAAGTGACAAGTATGCTAAAGTTCGGCCTTTATACAATGTTCTAAACAAAAGCTTTTTTGACAATGCACCTCACGAGGAACATCATTCAGTAGATGAGTCGATAGTGCCTTATTTTGGGCGGCACAGCCTAAAGCAGTTCATAAGAAACAAACCAATACGGTATGGCTACAAAATTTGGGTTGGTGGAACACATACAGGTTATGTCATTTGGAAAGATCCATATCAAGGAAAGTCTCAGACTATTGATCCTGTTTATGCTCTGTCACGTTATTTTTTGTAGTTAAATAACGATTAGCACTCTAACGAAATAATGATCATATGAATGTGTATTAATAGCCTAGATTTTATACTTCTTTGATTTATAGATCTTCTGATATGTAGATTGATTCGTTACTTTCTAATAAAATACCTTTAATACTACATTTACTTGCGCAAGTATTTTTTACCTAATTCTTAATTTATAAGAAAACACTTTCGACGAGCTAGCTTTGATTCTTATTTAATTTCGAAGCACTGAGGGCGCCCTATCACTATTTCAATATTTTCCACTCATGTGTTGGAATTTTCTTATGAGCTGCTGATGTCGATCCAACTCCTGGTGGTCCTGGATTATTGTAGCCGGAGTCATCTCTTCCAAGGGGTTACAAAATTATTTAAAAAAATGACTTTTGCTTTATAAGAGCATCACAAAGTCTTATAAGAAATTTAGTAATTCAATTTAACTTTAAATTATCACAAGATATAGCAAGGTATTACGCTCTATAATTTTTAGTGACCTCTCATGGTGGCAGTTGGCAGGCGAGTGTCGTTCTCGTTTCTCAATTTTACAATTCTCATTTCCAATTTTCAAATTTGCATAAAATTTGAATATTCTAGTCCTCCGCCTTTCAAGGCTCAAATAGACCGTGCTAAAATATTAAATTATTATATGTTATATATATAATAATTTCTTTGCCTTCGGGCCATATCCAAAACATAGACTATATAACAATTTTATTATAAATTCTATTTATTTGTAGAAATATATACAAATATTTTTGAATCGGCTCACTATTGCCGCCTATCAATTGCCATTATTTGATTGGTGCATGCAAATTATTACAGTATTCATGCGCCCGGTAACCTCCTACTTCCTTAATACATTTAATTATTTTTATTGGGTTTTTAAATATGCTCTCTACATGCTAAGTAATTTTTTATAGGTTATTATTTGTTTCATACCTCATAATAATTAGCCACGTGAGACCTTTAGTTCCTCAAATTGCATACTGTTTTGCCACAATAAATTTCTGCCAAGGTGTTTGGTCAGATTCTATGTTGTATGGCTCGGTCGATCGTTAGGTCGCCGATCACTAAATGTTTATGCCTAACCTCAATTTTCAATATTTTATATAATATTATATATTAGCAAAAATTATTTCCATCCCTCTTAGGCTGTTGTACAGTTTAGCCAGGACGTCTGATATTATCTAATCTTTATGTTATCTCTTTGGTGATATTAGCCAATTACTTCACTTAGACCTATAAATATTTCAGCTAGGGATTTTTATTTATCTATCCAAATTAAAATATGTTACAGCTCATTTGGGCCTTGGAGCATCTGGTGTTTTGCACTACTGTGACGTGCTACAACAAAATGGTAATTTCCCATACCATGTTTTCTTTGATAACTTTTTTGGTGGATTGCCTCTGCTTCAAGAACTGAATAATAAAAACATATAGGCAACATGCACGATGCGAGAAAATCGGATTCCAAATTGTCCTTTGGAAAAAAACGAAGATTTGAAGAAAATTGGTAGGGGTACAGTGGACTACAAAACTGAAAATGACAAAAATTTTATCATTGCAAAATGGAATGACAATAGCATTGTTGTGGTAGCTTCCAACGCTGATGGTATTCAGCCGATGCAACAAGTGAAACGGTTCTCCCAAAATACAAAAAAACATATTTTCATTCCTCAGCCAAACATTATAAATAAATACAATCAAAGAATGGGTGGAGTTGACCGATTTGATCAGAATGTAAGTTTGTACCACATTCAGATCAGGGGTAAGAAATGGTATTTCCCCTTGATAAGTGACTGCATAGATAGTGCAGAGCAAAATGCTTGGCAACTGCACCGTATGTCTGGAGGAAAACTGGACCATTTAGCATTTCGAAGGAGACTGGCCTGCAACCTGCTCGAAACATTTGGTAAAGGTCGTTTATCCAAAGCTGGACGGTCATCAAAAATGTCTAAAGCAGACTCAAGGTTTGACCACGTGAACCACTTTGTGATTCCTCAAGAAAAGCAAACGCGATGTGGAGTGTGTCATACTAAATGTACCACTAGATGCCAGAAATAGATGCAGTTGGACTGCACACAAAATGTTTTGTTACCTACCATACTAAACCATGAACAACTATTTGTACCCATGAAAGCACTGAGTACTCTTCACTTGTTGGTTTGTGTTCATAAATGTAGAATAAATTTAGTTTTTTTCTCACTGCCATTGTTATCAGTTGATACCTATTTTTCCCCCATGTTCCTACTGACCTATATATAGGATGCCTGTTTTTTTAAAGGTTTACATATTTGCAAGTTAAAAAACTATGAATATGTATTGTATGACCTCTAACAAAGACGAGGGTTACATGAAAATTTTTAAAAAATTCGAAAAAAATTAATTCAGGCATATCTGGGTTGAATACGTTTATTATTATCTTGACATTATGAAATCCTAAACTTTCCTGCAAATACCTATATTTAAATCATATAGCCAACCTACGCCATGTAAAATGAAAATAAAGAGGAAGAAGATTTGAATACAGCTCCTAGTATAGCAGCTGCTAAGTTCTAAGGCAAGCAATAGAACAAAATAGCACAGGAGCTGTTTCAGAAAAATTCAGAAATTATCAACGTTTTTTTTCAATTCAGCAAGTTGGAAGGACTCAATTTCCAGAATAACTTGAATCGATTAGAAGCTAGGGAATTCGAAAAGTTACATCTATTCATGACACATCAAATTGAATGTTTTCAGTGGTGAGAGAAAAATACCAATAATCCAAAATAGTCATTCCCAAACATTGATTGGAACGAATTAGAATTGAATCTATAATAATTATAATGTTCCATCATTTTAGAACTGTGATTCATTACCCAAAAACGACGTTGGCATAGAACAGATTTTCTTTTCCAAAAAAATCAATGTATTTAGGAAATCGAAAAAGAGATAGTTGATTACTGCAAAAAGTGTCCCTTTATCATAATCTCATCAAATGCTCTATTTAGTAGAACTATGATTCTAAATTAAAATGACATTAAAAATACAATTATTATAATGTCAAAAATGGTAAAAAAAGTACCTGACTTGCTGGGGGATTTCGAAGCCGAGAGCTGGGTTTACACCAAAGTTATAAATAAAATGTTAATAACTCAATCCTTTTAGATTCTATTAGATTGAACAACGGAACTTGACAAGCACAATGTTTACGATAAGTTATGTTCAATCTAATAGAATCTAAAAGGATTAATTTATTAGCATTTTGTTAATAATTTGGTGTAAACGCAGCTTAAATCAAGTGATTACCCAAAGAGATTAATAGATTGATAGAATCAAGGACCTTAAAGATGCAGGTCTGTTTAAGGTCTTTGGAGAGATCAGAAGAGAAGAATACTGTATTAAAGATTATTATTTTAAAGAAACTTGCCACCTGGTTCATGTGATTGAGTGCCTTCTTCACATTATTCACAATTGATTTGATTTCAATTTCTATAAATCAATTTCAAATTCAAAGTTGAAAATGTCTATAATTTTAATATAAAAATATCAAAGAGGTTTTACAAAAAAAGCAAGCAGCTAGATCACGTATTACCATTAATAATAAATCTATGACATTCATTGGTGAGGTGGGGTTCCACTTCACCTAATGATACAGTATTTTAGACTGTTGGGAGCATAAATAATATTTAGGCTATTATTTGAAAAATAATTCATGATTATTTATTTTAGATAGTGATTATGTAATAATCATTATACTCATGAAATATGAATGCAATAGGAGCAGAGCTTGAAAAGATTGAACAAAAATATTCAGTAATATTGAAAATTGAATCATTTTTAAAATTTAAGTGGTCTTCAAGTTTCTAAGGAATGAGACAATAATTGTTGAAAAAGATATTATATAAATTTAAATTTTTTTGCTGATTTAAAGTCAAGAACTCATAAAAGATCAACTTTGAATTTGAAATAACTATGAAGTTGGGACAAACTAGGAATATTCATGTTTGTAAAGTAAAAACAATTACCAATAACAGCCTACAGTTTACTACAGTAACGCTGTAATAACACGAGTTATTGACAAAGAGTTAAGATTTCTTTGTTGAATGAATAACAAAGAGTTATTTACTTGACTGAATCATCAAAAATGTATCTTAACAAAAGTTAATAACTCGTGTTTTCAACAGAAAATTCCTTGCTTTTAAAGAAAATGTTATTAACATAATATCTTAATTGTTAACATATTATGTTAATGACTTTTTGTTTTCAACATCAGTTAATAACAAACGTTTAAAAAACACCGGTACAATCCCGGTGTAAACACAACTGCATCAAGATTTAAATTTTCTAATGAACACGACAAATCTTAGTCTGGAAAGGAATGAGATAGATTCTATCTTCAAAGGAGGAAATTCAAGATGACAAAATAACTTTTAATGGTCTGGAGTAAAGTAGAATACTAGCTTCTCAATATGTGAATACAAACAAACAAATTCGTGAGTGATTTTTAAAAAAGTGAAAACATTTTGACTATAATCAAGTCAATGAATAGATCAATTCACAAACAAATATGTAAGTGATTTTTCAACTATATATGTGATTTAAAAAAGTGAAAACATTTTTACTATAAATCAAGTCAATGAATAGATCAATAATTGCTTTTTGTGCTCTTTCAAATTTATTTTCTCAATGGAAAAGTTAGAAATATCTAACTAACAAAAATCACTTTAAACTTAGCCTCTATAGGCTAAACTTCGCCTCGATAGGCAGGGTTTACCATGGTTGAATTCTGAAATCGCAACACTCATAGGTAAAAAAAAAGAGAAAAATTTTTTGTTGGAAAGCTATAGCACAGAGAAAAGATTACTCCAAGTAATATTCAATCTCTGGTGATACACAGAAGAGCTTTGCCAAGCTATAAAGATCTAATTCCATGAAATTTTCAAACTAATGTTGAATACTGTCAGATTGTAATCACTGAACAGCTTTATGCAAGAATTAAATGTTCAAATTCAATTTAAAAATTTGAATAATTCATTGTTTGTTTGTACTCTATCAAACACTTTATAAAATAGAATTTTCTATCACTTACATTACTGGAACTATATAAAGTTGGTTGGCTGCGTGTGAAGATTCCATGTTAATGTAGACAGTCGATTTGATGATTACAACAGGATAATTCATATCCCTGATGAATTTCTTGAAGAAGAACATGAAGGAATTCATCCTTGAAGTTCTTGATGAATAATGTGTTGATTTCTTGAAGAATAATAATGATGATGTTGATGATGACCATTGTTTGGATGGACCATGGTATTTCTACCTTAGAATCTCCACCTGAAATGGTGAAAAAAATTGTAAAAATTTTTCCAAAAATATAAATTTTTTAAAAATTAAAAATTATAAATTTTTCTACTCACTTCGTAGAAGAATGTGGGAATGAAATTATATGATAGACTCATGGATTATACAAATACCTCAATAAATACGTGAAAATTGACAAAATTTCAGTGAAGTGAAATCATAACCCTATTTTGGACTTTTAAAGAGTTACCGTATCTAAATTTGGGAAAGAAATAGTACAAGGAGTATCCTTAGTTTTTCTCTCCCAATCAGTGCTTCTCTGTAAAAAATATAAATAAATAAATCACATAAGGACTTTACAGTCTACAGATGGAAATAAAATGGGAGTTGCATTTGTTCAAATGCTAATTGATGAATAGTTATTATTAAACGAAAATCCTGATTAAAAGTAAAGACTTTAAAGTGATAAACTTCTCTATCAAATTTCAGTTTCAAATCTTATCAAATAAAACATCCCATGTGATGTTTTTTGTCAAGCATCAAGGTATGCCTTTGATACAAGGAATGTGAAAACCAATAATACAGTAGATAAAACTGTCAATACAATAAATTCAATTTTTCGGATATTGTACAATGATATTGATTTTTACAACATGTGTATTACGGTATCTGTCAATCTATTGTCTAATATTGCTTATAATAATTTATAGAATGGAGTACAGGATTATCGTGGCATTGAACGTGTTATGAATAAATCGTTGGCCCACCTATGAATAATAAAAATTAATAAATCATTCTCACAAAATGATTAAAGGCAAAACACATTGATACAGAATAATAAGTGCAACCAGGATAGCCAAGACTAGAATTCATCACAATTCAACTTCTATCAAGTCTACTAAAGACTGGAAGTTATTTAGTTACCGCGCGGTGTACTAGTGCTACCTACAGTAACTATATAAATTGAGTCATATGAATGGAAACTCTTCAATAAATTGGACTGTTGTGGATATAATACTGTAACTTTCACAACAATTTATTGGTCATATACTCTACCTTTTGACGTACAACTGAATTTCAACCCCTTATAAGGGGGTGACTTAGGGGTTGTAACTAGAATATTTTAAATGTAAACACCCATTGAGTGGTACATCATTTAAAATGCCTTTTTAAAACAAGAATGTTCTATGATATTTGTATCTGAAATGGTGGCTGATTGATGTTTTAGTTTTTGAAGAAATGAGGGTTTGTAACTAAAATATTTTGAATGTTAACACCCATTGTGTGGTACATCAATTTCAAGGTCTTTCTAATACAAGAAATATGAACATCAATAAAAATGTTCTATGATACTTTTATACAAAATGGCGGCTGATTAAAATTTATCAATTATTTCTTTAAAAAATCAAACTTCAATCAGCCGCCATTTTGGATAAAAGTATAATAGAGCATTTTTATTGATGTCATCTTTCTTGTATTAGAGAGAGACCTTGAAATTGATGTACCACACAATAGGTGTTTACATTTAAAATATTCTAGTTACAACCCCTAAGTCAGCCCCTTACGAGGGGTTGAGATTCAGTTGTATGACAGAAGGTAGAGTATTTGACCAATAACTTATCCTGGAAGTTACATTATCATATCTACAACAGTCTCCAATTTATTGAAGGGTTCCCATACATATTACTCACTCTGTATAGTTACTGTAGTTATAACTCAATGTTATATAGTTATACTGTAGTGCTACCTGGTGGTGGGTTCCAATAGCACCGGCCGGTATGGTGTTTGATCATTTATAAAAAACGATAATAATCATTGCCTGCAAAGTTTGCTAAACCCAAATCAATAAGGTTAGCATACTATTTTCTCTGTAAAATTCATTATCAAAGGCTTTTAGATTTAAGTTTGTTTTTTTTAGTTCTAGTCTTTCAAAATTATTTCTTCAATATGTAAATAGCCTGTAAAATTCCTATTTTAGTGATAATGTGAAATATTTCTACTGTTAAATGAAAAAGACTAAGAAATTGTCAAAAAACCACAGATTTATTGATACTAAGAAATTAGTAATCAACACACATCAATGTGAAATTGAGATAGGTAATATCAGCCACTTCATCATCTGTTCAATTAAACATAGTTAATATTGCAAATAATTAAGTACTCAAATTAGGGTTTCATATTAAATATTACAAAATGAGCCTGCAATAAGAATGCAATATTAACTATTTTTAATTGAACAGATGAAGTGGCTGATATTACCTATCTCAATTTCACATTAATGATTTCCTATTTTAGTACTAGTCCTTCAAAATTATTTCTTTGATATGTAAATATTTCCTATTCTAGTGATAATGTGAAATATTTCTCCTGTTAAATGAAAAAGACTAAGAAATTGTGAAAAAACCACAGATTTATAGATACAAAGAAATTATTTGATACTTAGAATTTTCAAGTATCAATAAATCTGTGGTTTTTTAGCAATTTCTTAGTCTTTTTCATTTAATATGAATAATTATCACAATATCAACTTCTCATCTACACAAAAAGTATTTCTTCTGAAAAGACATTGTCAAAAAACCACAGATTTATTGATACTAAGAAATTATATGATACTTAGATTTCCTATTTTAGTACTAGTCATCAAAATTATTTCTTTAATATGTAAATATTTCCTATTCTAGTGATAATGTGAAATATTTCTCCTGTTAAATGAAAAAGACTAAGAAATTGTGAAAAAACCACAGATTTATAGATACTAAGAAATTATTTGATACTTAGAATTTTCAAGTATCAATAAATCTGTGGTTTTTTAGCAATTTCTTAGTCTTTTTCATTTAATATGAATAATTATCACAATATCAACTTCTCATCTACACAAAAAGTATTTCTTCTGTGTTTAGTTTGAAGCATCTAAATTTGAAAATCTACTTTGTGAAAAAAATTAAGGAGTGACAATTTTTTGAAGTGAACAACTACAGGTCTTGAACTATTTGAAACCTTACCTAAATTTGGGAGAGGAATATCAACAAGGTTACCTTATTTTTTCTCTCCCTATCATTTTGATGATCTACTTATTGTATGAATCAATAAAGAATAAAGAATAAAATCACCTAGAATTGAGTTTGTTTTCAGTCCTAGTCCTTCAAAATTATTTCTTTAATAGCCTATGTGAATATTTCCTATTTTAAAGATAATGTGAAATATTTCTTCTGTGTTTGGTTTTGAAGCATTTGAATTTCAAAATCTACTTTGTGAAAATGATTAAGAACTGACAATTTTTGAAGTGAACAACTACAGGACTTGACCTATTTTGGACTATGTGTAACCTTATCTAAATTTTGGAGAGGAATAGCACAAGGTTTCCTTATTTTTTCTCTCCCTATCATTGTGATGATGTACTTATTGTATGAATCAATAAAGAGTAAAGAATAACGAATAAATTCACCCTCATACTTTCCATTAGCCACGCACAAGCATCAATATTTTTTATTTGAACTGTATAGAAATGGGATAGTTTTGCCTTTCCACAAGTCATTAATTTTTATACACAATCAAGTCAAGTATAATCGTGTATGATATATTTCAATTATTCAATTTCTTTTTAATTATTTTGTCAAAACATGTTTTGGACATCAATGCCATTTTAAAGTAAATGAACTTGAAAATGACATTTTCAAGAAAATGAACTTGAAAATGACATTTTCAAGAAAATGAACTTGAAAATGACATTAATGTCCGAAACATGTTGTGACGAAATAATTTAAAAGGGTACTGAGATTTTTATTTTTATCTATATCAGGATTATGCCGAGCTCTGAAGAAAAAAGACAACAAAATTGTGTATGATATTATGAATAATAGATAAAGAGTTGGTAGAAGGTAGCGATAAAAATTATTTATACCAGGAAAATAATAAGAGAAAAATGTTGAATTATATATTGATAAATAAATTAAAATATTAATAAGTAAATTTATAATTATCCACACTAAGAAAATAATAAAAATAAGCTGCGTTAAAAATAATAATAAGAGTTAAGCTGCTATAAAAATAATAAGAGTTAAGCTGCGTTTACACCAGAGTCAATAACATATGTTATTAATAAAAAGTTATCAACTTGACTGAATCGATAAAAATTTCTCTTAACAAAAGTTAATGGCTCGTGTTTTTAACAGAAAATTCCTTGTTATTAACAAGATTTATGTTATCCATCGAGAGTCGGTAAATATCAAACAGGGAAATGTGTAATGTTATTAACAAAAGTTGATATATAACATAATATAGCCTCTTTAAGCGCATCAACTTTTGTTAATAGCAGGTTCCTATCTTCCCCGCAACCTGATAATATAAATCTTGTTAATACCAAGAAATTTTCTGTTAAAAACACGAGTTATTAACTTTTGTTGAGAGAGATTTTTGACAATTCAGTCAATTTAATAACTTTTAGTGAATAAACGCTGGTGTAAACGCAGCTTTAGTCACAATGTTAGCAGAATCATGTAGACTGGATAAATAATTACCTGAATTGAATCGATGTGGATTGCTGGCGCTATATAGCTTGTTTTCAATGTGATGGATCCACCAAGTCCTTGAAAGCTATGAAGATGATCCAGTGAATTAAATAGAAGATTATAATAAGCTCTGATGGTTCTGTTCATTCTCCACCTGGAATAGCAAGAATAAAAGGTCAATATTTTCATGCACTAAAAAAAAATCAATTGCAAAGAAACATTCAAGTAAAAAGGGTAGCAAATAACTCTTACTGTATAAGAATAGAATAAATTGAACGTTAGTCTGTTTAATAAATGAAAAATGCTTACAAGTATTGAAATGCAAACATGATTCAAAGAATATTATATTTGAGGAAATCAGAAATTATGAACTGTTGAAAGTACATATATTGTACATAGTACAATATGTACAAAAGTGCATATAATTGTTTACTGTATGTACTCACATGACAACCTTGTGTGGGATTAAACACACAATATTATCCATTTGTATTAATAGTGGAAAGATTAACATATATAATAATATAGGAATGAAATTTGAAAAATAGTTTAAATTATAATCACAGTACGTCAATTAGCTACAAAAAAGACGAGGTGAATCGAAGTGAGCGAAAAATTATCAACAGGAGAACTATAGGACAAACTCAGAAGAATTTGGAGGCAGGATGAATACAGATAAAATTAACTGAATTCTATACTACCAAAATTGATGGAACAACTATACCAACAAAGTAGTTCAAGTTGCTGAAAGTTGTTTCAAAAACGTTTTAGATTTTAAGATTTTATGCCACTTGTTTAGCAATAAATTATCAATTCCGATTATTAGCATCAATATTAATTATATGCGTCAATACACTGGTTTAAATTGGTCCAATCAAGTATAATAAAAATACTCTCAAACCACTACATCAGAGTCATTAAAAAAATTCTGTTCATCTCAAAATTATACCTTCTATTACTATTCTTATTCTATCATTCATTTCCCATATATTACTATTCATTTCAATGAATAGTAATCATTCATTTCCCATATATTACTATTCATTTCAATGTTGACAGAAAAGAGTTTATAGTCTACGCCTGATAAGAGCATATGGATTCATTATTGAATTCGTTATTATTTATTAGACATCCTCACATCAATGAAGACTAAGGAAAAATTATTATACGAAAATCATAATTTACAGCATTTAATTGGGATTTTAGTTTGATAATGATTATTCATTAATTAGCATTTGAACAAATGCAACTTCCAATTTATTTTCATCTGAAGACTAGGAGTCATGAAGAAAGGACTCATCAACTCAAGTTAATGAAGGCATAAAATATCATCAAGAATAGAATTAAAATGGACTCACCTTATCCTGTATTGATGAGTAAGGAATGTTGAGTCATCCATAACTCTTCTCACAGCGAATGTTGATCCAATCCTGATGAATGATCCATGATGTAAAAATGATCATCCACAATCAATAAAGTGAATATTCTGAAGATGTAGACTGCAGACTCTTCAAGAGCAGTCTTCAGGAGTGCAGACTCCTCAAGTTCAGGATTTTGTTTTTATCTGAAATAATAAACCAAAATATTGTTATTTTCCTCATCAATTTACTATTTATCTTACAATTTATCTCAACTATGCTGCTGAACTATGGTACAATTCATTTCAAAAAGTTTATAAACTACTAGCTGGCCCGGCGAACTTCGTACCGCCAAATAGTTCAATGCATCTCATGACAAACTTTAGCTGGATGCACAACTGAGGAGGCGCGATGCGGCAATTTATCTATATAGATAATTTTTCAACTGCAGAATAAATAATTTACTAAAAATCAATTAATTCTGAACACCGAAGACAGCACAATTATTTGAGAAATGCAATGAAAGCATGAAAGTCTTTGACCTGAGGCGGCACTGCTGGATGGTTACACACAGAACAGTCATTATGTTTTTAGTCGGGGCGTTTAGAATAAAATACATGGGCGGTTATGGAGCAGCACACACTCTTGTCTACTATCCACCGACGGCTGTTGTATGAGGCAATGATTATAACAGGTGATTTTTATTTTTGTGTGTGGCCAGCTCACAAATCTTCTCCCATGAGGATTACATGTAAACTTTGAAGGACCGTAGGAAAGAGTCCTTGAGTTGGATCATAAATTTGATAGGCCATAAACCTGGTCCTGAACATAACGAATCCTACTAAAAAAAATAATCAAATTCGGTGCACACATAAAAAAGTTATTGTCAAAATTTGAGGCTCGATTTTTATTTATATAGATATTTGAAACAAGGCAGTTCATTGAAGGCAACGGATCATTAATTCAAATAACACAATCAAATCTAACAATACATTTCACAAAATCAAATTCAAGAGACAAAAATACAATAAATCGAATGGAATTTTTCAGTGCTGTTGCCTAATCAAGAATAATATTTCAAATAAGTTATTCTTAGATCTTGAAACGATTGAAAATTAAAATTATAATATTTTCAACGTTCAGTTCACTAAAAGAAATTTCAATTAGCCTATCATTTTTAGGAAAAATTACATTTCCCAAAATCAAATTGTAGAGAAATCAAAAGAGAATATTACAATACAAAGTTACAGATGACTTGTATGGAATTTGAATTCATGTTCTTGTATCTTTGAAGATTGAAATTGGAAGAGAAATTTTCAAAATTCAGTTCACTAAATGAAACTTCATAGTCATCATTGATGAGAAAAAAATTAGAATATCATTAATCTATGATTAGCGAAAATTGTATGAGGATGGCCGAGACGTCTAAAGGCATTGCACCCTCCAGTCTGCTAGATCTACCTGGTCGCGGGTTCGAATCCCGCAGGTAGACTTGGACATTTGATCATCTCATAATCACCATCGCACTTGCCATATCCACGCAAAAGCAAAAAGCTTATGTGAGCATCATCCGTAATAGAAAAACCCTTCATTAACTTTGCAATTTTTGTTTAATTTACTCAGCATTAGCCTAATTGTTTCTAGAATAATCACTTGCCTCATGTAATTAGATGGAAAATGGATGCATAATTTGATAATTGGAAGCTTATGCATCCATTTTCCATCTAATTACATAAGGCAAGTGATTATTCTTGAAACAATTAGGCTAATGCTGAGTAAATTGAACAAAAATTGTAAAGTTAATGAAGGGTTTTTCCATTACGGGTGATGCTCACATAAGCTTTCTGCTTTTGCGTGGGTAATGGCAAGTGCGATGGTGATTTGATGAGATGATCAAATGTCCAAGTCTACCTGCGGGATTCGAACCCGCGACCAGGTAGAACTAGTAGACTGAAGGGTCCAATGCCTTTAGACGTCTCGGCTATCCAGGCATTAATGCTCATACAGTTTTCGATAATCAAAGATTAAATTATTTTCTAAATTTTTCTCATCAATAATTATCTTATGAAATTTCATTTAGTGAACTGAATGTTGAAAATTTCTCTTTCAATCTTCAAAGAAACAAGAGCATGAATTCAAAATTTTAAATTAACTATAAAAGTTGATTCAAAAAAGCAATAAAATAATAATTGGTAGCTATTAAAATATCCTCATATTTTGATAATAGTATTACCTACAGGAATAAAGGTTTCTCTAATTGGAACCTAAATTATATTGATTCTTAATTTTTCAATGATTTATGAAAAATAGGAATAGGATAGCTTGAATGTTTTTCAAATTGAAATGTAAGTTTGAGTAAGATTATTTTATAATTCCTAATCAAAATTCAAGAGATTTAAAAATCTAGCTATCGTATCTGAATCTCGCATTTATGCGAAATGTAGGCCTACCATATTTCAAGGAAAATCATTACGAATTAAAAATTTACAAGTTAAAAATTTTTCAATATTTTTTGACAAAATTGCTATTTCAACATCTAGAATGTTCAAAGTGTAATTAATAACTTGAATCAATTAGAATTATCAGCTCTTTTGCGATCCTTATATTAACAATTGAAATGTAAGTTTGAGTAAGATTATTTATAATTCCTAATCAAAATTCAAGAGAATTAAAAATCTAGCTACCGTATCTGAATCTCGCATTTATGCAAAATGTAGGCCTACCATATTTCAAGGAAAAACATTGAGAATTAAAAATTTACAACATCAAAATCCTCACTCACAATTTTTCTATATTTTTTGACAAAATTGCTAATTCAACATCTAGAACTCAATGTTCAAAGTAATTAATAACTTTGATAAATTAGAATCATAAGCTCTTTTGCGACCCTAAGAACAACTCAAAGTGCCACACCCTATTTAAAAGAACCACGCAAATTAATTTAATATTAATTAGGTTATTAATGACCAATTATTTCTCAAACTGTACAAACATCATCACAAACTTCTACTGGAAAAATACACAAATATATAGTACCTACTACCTAATTTAGGTGCTTATTACTGTAATCTGTATGTAATCACGTCAACTTAAAATAAAAACCCACTTCCTGTGCAATGTGAATTACATCAACATCTGCAATAATTTCCGATTATTAATAATTCGACAATGATCAATACAATAGCAAACTATTGAAATTAATATTCGATAAAATGAAACACTGAAACTCATATAGCCTAATATTGTTTACCTAGAAGCTAAAAGCTTCGTAGAGGAAAAACAATATGACCGACCATGCTAAAGTTGGAGTCTAAAAACTTTGAAAATTTATTTAAAATAGGCTATTAGTCCAAAAAATAGTAGAATGGATATAATTAATCGTTATCTGCAAGTTTTCAAAGTATAAGTAGCGAATAGGCAACAATATCACTTGATAAATCTAAACCTAATACTTGAATACTCAAGTAAGTCGTCTACTTGTTGCTTCTAAACAACTCTAAAATCGAATATTCACTGCGAGTTGAGACAAAAACTAATGAAACATATTATTTAAGTTTGAAGGAGACTTATCACTGAAAACAAAACTTTTGGAGAATAATAGTACTCACCAGCAATCAAAGGAGATCCGAAAAGCGAGTTCCGATACAAAAGACGACATGGAGACAGACAGAAAGACAGAATGACGCTGGAGGTTAGTTTCTTAGTTAGCTTCGGTTGGTCTTGAAAATTCCTTCTAGAACATTCCGCGTAGTAATACAATAATGTGCCAACTAGTTTTCAGCGTTTATCGAGTTTTAGTCTGTGAAAACAAAAAACGAATATCCATCTATGTATGTATTATCAGTTATTCCACTTCTGAAGCCATCAGTAAAGTTATAGAGAGTAAATAGATTATTTCATAGGGGAACTACTTTCTTAGGGTACGGGTAGGCTATACCAACTAAAGAGGGGTGTCCTCTTCAGGGGTCCAAGATATTGAGATATTTAATTATTATCGAATAAGTAGGACGTATCTTCACGGAGTAAGATTGATAATAATTTTTAAAGTCATTTTCTGATAGTTTGATGATCAACTTGGGTTCGTGAATTTGTTTTTCAAAATGACGCTATGTTGAGAATGGGGCGGGTAAAAAGAGTCCGGAACAATCGACGTGTCAACTACTGTAGTGTGGGTCTTCTAGAGGCACAGAAGTTGAAAGGGATCATGATTGCTTCTGCTTGCAGCACGCCACAAGCTGCACTTGCAACAAATTCACACTTGAGGATCATGACTGATTAGCTTGCAACACGCCACAGGCTGCACTTGCAATACATTCACACTTCAACACTAACACACACACACACACACACACACACACACAACACACACACACACACACACCATTCAGTGAACTCTACTAATAGGTCCTATAGTATTGTATAGAGTTAGTATGGAGTTCAATTACACCAATACACCCCAACAGCCTATGACAACACTCTTGTTCAATAGTTTATACTTTCTTTAATAATAATATATTAATATTATATTATTAATAATTATTATTTAATATTGGGAGACCGAGCTTCGATCTGGAGTACAAAATTATAGAAAATTTAAAACGAAAGAGGAGATTATAATATATTTATAGTTTATACAGAACGGTTCTATCTAATCACAGTGGATTGGGATTGAGATTCCTAGTGCAATGCAAAAATCTCTCTCACAAAGTCCCGGTCGCACTAAAACCGATTAAATTTTAATCCTGATTTATTTCACGTGAACCAAATCAGAGAAGACCAAGAGAAAGACGGCTTCTCTGATTGGTTCTCATGGAATTAATCATGATTAAAATTTAACTGGCTTTTGTGCAACCGGTACTAAGTACCTGATTGAATGATTGGAATAGTTCAACAGCTGAGTCATAATTTTGTCTCAGTCCCACACACATGCACTCATTCACTCACTTCTATTATCAACAGACGACGAAATTATCAGCTGTTTTTCCAAGGATGAATAATAATCATTATTCAACATAATCCACTTTCTTATTAGGCAACATGTCCAGTTTTCATAATTTTACAGGAGAGACAAAAAACTTATTTAAACCTGAACCTAAACCTGTAGTAAACGATATATTCAAAACGTCGTCATTACAATGCTTTCAGTTGGACAAGATTGTATCCTTCCTACAGTAAACGATGTATCTTACATTAAATAGTTGATTTTTTGAAAAAACAATTATTGGAAAAATTTGGACATGTTTCCTTCCTGCAATTAGCGATTCAATTATTATCCTTTTTCTGTACTTCAACGAGTTTTCCCAGGGATGAGACCTAGAGCAATCAAATTTTATATCGAAAACCTACTATGGTCCAAATTTCGTGAAAATCATTAGAGCCGTTTTCGAGAACCGTTTGACATACATAGATACATAAATAAATGAATAAAAACATACAAAAATCGCTCGCTTAATATAATAGTATTTAATATAATTATTATAATAATCAATATTTTAATAAAAATATTGACTATTGAGTGACCTGTCTAGCTCAGGTCTAATGTCAGAGTTCTCAGGAGGTGGCACTAGTCAATTTCAGGGCCTCTGACATGACCTAACGACTGTTATAAGGCAGCCAGAACTAACAGTCTAAAATAATAACAATCTATTTTGTTATCAGGCTGCCGGATTCACTCCAAACTGTCAGCATTTGTTCAATGGGGAGCATTCATGCTATTACAAAGCAATGCTGACAATGTTAGAAGCAAAAATGTAACTATAGTGAGGTCCACGTTATAATGGCAGTGGAGAAAGATTGCAGAACAACGTTGCCGATCTTATATAGACGGTAGCTGATACAGGTTTATTGATGTAATATTAACTGTTCATTCTCGTTCTAAATAATCAATTATATTTTATTAAGCAAGAAATTATATTTCTCATAATTTCATAATGAAGATGAAATATTTTGTTAATCAATTATCAATTCTACATTGTTAAAAGACGATCTGGAAAGAGAGCAAAGCAAGTAAGAGATAGCACTATTGGCTTTGTTGAATGATAGACAGCAATGATAGCAATACCATTGCTAATCGAACACTGCCATTATAACGTGGACCTCACTCACTATATATGTTGGATGTTTCAGTAGTTGATATTCTGTCAGCATTGGTTGAATGGGAAGCATTGATGCTATAACCAAAGAATGCTGACAGTGTAGTATGCGCAGATCGCCCTCTATGTACAGATGTACCATAGGCGAAAGCATGAGTTAGCACAGTGCAGCTAGTGAAGAGAGAGATAGTCTATGCGGAGATGGACCATCGATGACGTCACAGTGTCATACGTCACACGCACAGTCGACTCCCTTCTCATCAATCTCTCTCATTCTAGACTGTTGCGCGCGCATTCTCACAAATGCAATCAGCATTCACGCACTCGCATTCCCACTTGAAACTTCCAGCTGATTTTTACTGAAAGAAAACCAGTTTTCGCTATGTACAGATGTACCATAGGCAAAAGCATGAGTTAGCAGAGTGCAGCTAGTGAAGAGAGAGATAGTCTATGCGGAGATGGACCATCGCTTTACAGACGTCACAGTGTCATACGTCACACGCACAGTCGACTCTCTTCTCATCAATCTCTCTCATTCTAGACTGTTGCGCGCGCATTCTCACAAATGCAATCAGCATTCACGCACTATAGTGAGGTCCACGTTTTAATGGCAGTGTGTGATTTGCAATGGTGTTGCTATCAACACTTTCTTTATTACAAATAAAATATGATTAACTATTTTCAACAATAATGAACAGTTAAATTCATCAGATAAACCTGTATCAGCTGTTTGGGTGGCAAGGCTGAGATCTGGCAACCCTTTTCTCCTATCTTCCTACACTGCCATTATAACGTGGACCTCACTATAGCATTCTCACTTGAAACTTCCAGCTGATTTTTACTGAAATAAAACCAGTTGAAATGAGTACAAACATCTTGTGATGTACCCTCCCCTCTCAACAGCCACCGTTTCATAAAACTAATTTTTATTATTATTGTTCTCATTTTCTCATTCCTCCCAGATCTTTTTCTTTCAGCACACAAGTTATAATAGAATAGAATAGAAATAATGCTTTAATCTTCAAATTTGCAACATACAATGAATGAGAAAACACACATTTATACGGCTTGATTAAACAATCGTCAGCCGGAAAGTCGGTAAAACCCAATAATACTATTATTACATAAATCAAAGCTATGCAGAATGTTCTTTTAAATAGTGAAACAAAAACAGAAAAAACAACCTTAGAAACAAAATAAATCAGTAATGTTGAATTCAATAAAGTGAATATTCCATAAATTAGTTTTAATAGTAACCTACATTCTAAACAAAATCCATTAATTTCATAAAAAGAAAGCTATACTTTTTATATTATGATAATAACTGTCAGCAGTTGGGAAATCATAACATAGAATTAATATTCCCTTTCATTTCGTCTTCCTATGATGTCCTCCTGAGAATATTCGAATTACCTATATTGTATTATATTATAACACGATACTTCTACCCAACTCAGATTCAATAAATAAGTTTCAATTTATTATACTAAGTTACCAGTTGAACTCCTGTGTAAGTAATCGCCTATAACGCCAGGCATCTCTACAGTTTTTAGGAGGCCAACCCTACCCAATCTCTTCCATTCATAAAAGAAACGAAATCATCCCTTGATAGCTCCCCAATTCCAAACCATTTTCTTCTCCATTCTCTTAAACAAGGACATCGAGCTATGAAATGATAAATATCCTCAATTTCTTTCAGATTACACATGGAGCAAACATAATTCCCATCAGCAACCCATGGCTTGTAGTTTAAATGGATCAGTTCACCCCTTGCTTTAAGTATCCACCTCATGACCCACATTTCATAATTATAATTTTTGTCACCCAGTTCAAAATTCAAGGTTGGAGTTGGAACTACCCCCAGATATTTATACCTGTTGACACACTCTATCTGCTCATTTTTATATGTCCATTTCTCGCTCCTAGCCATTTTTCTCCCGTTCCTAAAAACCATTACTTTTGACTTATCTAAATTAACTCTTAAATTCCACCTTTCACAGTAACGCTCTAATTTGTTTATCATGTACTGGAGTCCCACTGGCGAGTCCAAAATCAAAGCTATGTCATCGGCATACAATAAAACCCTAATCCTCTTACCACCTATTATTAATCCTCCCCCTAATCCATCATGTAAGTCATTCATAAATAGGGGAAAAAGCAACGGGCTCAACAAACAACCTTGCCTCAAGCCTGACTTCGTTTCAAAACGTTGGGAGAGACCCACATTGGCAGTAGATCAGCCTAGAAGTTAGGTTTCAAATCTTGGGTTTTTATAAAGTTTATAAATTAATAAGTGTATAACTTCAACCAGGTTTCATAAATCTACAACCCCTCTATCTATAGGTGCGTACAGACTTACGCGCCACAATCACGCATATTTCGCTTTTCATCAGCTCTATATCTTCTGCATTTGTACAGAAAAAGTAAAATACAGATATAATAGGCATAATATTAGCTGATGAAAAGAGAAATACGCTTGTTCGTGGCGCATAAGCCTGTACGCACCTTCACAATGAGCAGTTCTCACTCTTGAATGTTCCCCTGTCAAGAATAACTTATGCTGCATACCTGAGATAAACTGATATATTATTATGTATGATGTAGCGCACCTTAATATAATATAGCCATGAATTATAAAATCTGATACAAATAAGGTCCATATTGTTCTTACGTGACTGTGTTTTTGATATAAATTGTATTTGGTGAATACCAACCTATGTAGGTAATCATTAGCCCAATTATTGAATATTTAATATTTCACTTCTGGCCCCTCCCACAGCAATAAATAAATCCTGGCTATGTCTTCAACCCTCAACTGACAATAAGAGTAAAGATAAAGAAAAAATAGAATTGGATCGTTTTCAACTGTTGCAATTATTTCACAGAAACTTGAATTTATATTGTTTTATTTTTACAATAAAAAAAATTTATTTTTATGTTACAAAGACTGAAAGCTCAGAAGCTTAGGCGTGAATAATATCGTACAGGACGACTGTTCTGGAGACTTTTTTAATATCAGATTTTTCTGGCGATTTGAGCCCTGAATAATTTGTACTGCATACTAAAATATTATAATTGATATTATTGATTCACAGCCAAGTATAGATATTCAGTTATAATAAACCAGTGTGTACGGTTAGTGGTTTTGGGTACGAATTAAAATGGCTGGTGCATTGAAAAAGGAACTTAATGTGGATTATTCATGATATTAGATAATGGTGATGAGTACAGTAGTAAACGTTTTATCTGGTCTTATTACCATTATTCATAATGGTGGTTATTTATAATAATAGTTTGATTATCTGTTTCCCAAAACTGTCTAGTCCTCAGTCAACCTATACACAGTACTACTAAATTTCAAAATTGTCTGCTTATTGATTTTCGAAAAAAAGCTTAGAAAACGTAGATATAGTGACAAGCACTGAAGACTAATGAATGATCAGTTTTCAGGAATAAGTTAACCATTTTCAACTACAATATGGGAGAAAGTATTTTGATGGGAATTCCCCTACATAATCCAGATGCATTGGAATCCTGGTGATAGTTTGTTCATAATATACTGAAAATATGTATTGATCTCTAATGAATTTCCTACAAGCTCAGTTTTTACCAAATAAATTTTTCAAATTGAAGATCTTGTAAAGTTAATACAATCAGAATCCCGTGAAAACTGTGCTATACAAAATTCATAGTTTATAAATAACATTTTTCCAAATTTTGGACGCATTTTTGAATGCGTTTTATTGAAAAAACTATGCTTGTACAAAGTTAAAGCTTCACAACATATTCTGACAACGTGAAGTTTGAAGTTTCTTTTCAATTTTTCTAAAATATTTCGACACCTGTGCACTACAAGTTCACAGAGCGTTAGGAAGCCTGTACCTTTGGTGTTATTTTGTAGCATCAATATATTCAATATAAAGCATGATAATATCGTACATATGAAAATGTAAATCGTACATATGGAATTTACTCAACTCCAGTACGGAAAAGCCGGAATAGACAGGCTTGTTCATTTTAAGTTCCAACTTGCGAGAGAAAACCGCGATCACGTTCGGACTAATTATTTGCCAGCGTTTACATAGTGGATTTGAAATGTACTTATCTAACCGTTTTTCATCCGTGATAATTTTAACATTCATTGCTTACGACTACTTTGTATCGTCTTGCCAAATATTAGGTTACAACAGGCCTTAAAGAAGGATATTTCAAATTTATTTTTCGCGTTCTGTCTATTCCGGATATTGAAGTCGATGTAGCTTTTCAGCCAGGGAGATTGGGAAAAGCTAATGACGCTATGCACTTTCAATAATTTCAAACCGAGCTGAAGGTAGAGCTTTAAATTGACATAGTGAACAATGTACTTTTCATGGTCGAAAAGTGTGTTCATGAGCTTTTTGGTTCCAGTTTGACCGTTCTCATTTGTTTGGTAGTTCGACAGCAATTTGCGCGGCGGCGTTTGGTGGAGAGGTGCGAGTGGGAAGCTGGCATGCTTATCATGTAACTCTTGAGGGTACTTGAGATCACATTCTATTATATATCTGGTTTCTGAATTGCTGTCCAAATTCGCGAAATCAAGGCTGGAAATTTCTTCCTCTGAGAGGAATTTGAAATTTCCAACAGGTAAGCTTTGGCTCATAGCTTCCGAGTATAAACTGTTTGCATCGATATAAAGCAGATAATTAGATGGTTTTGAAGGATTGTATGTTTCGGGTAGATGTTTGTTATTTGCTTTGCAATAACGTTTACCGATAAATGACACCCCACTCCTCATCCCTGCCTCAAACATAAGATGCATGTCAGGATGAGTAATCAATTCTAGTTCGACTTTAGTGTGTTTCAGCATGCAATTCCAGGTGAAGTGCGCGAGAGAAAGAAAATGGGTCACATCAAGGCCGTATTAGCTAAAAAGCGTAGACCTAATGGATTCAAAAACTACCGCTAATAGCATTACGTCCAAACATAAATAAAAATCGTGATATTCACCCAGATTTTTCAGCTTGAATGTTGAGAACACTCTTTGCGCATGCTCATATTCTTTGCGAGACAGAAGTGTATCAGTTAAATCATTATGAAAACATTCGATGGGAGGAAGCGATGTTTCCGCGAATTTTTCGGGACAGCTCATGTATGAGTAGGGATATACTCCTTTTTTCAACAAGAGCTGTCTGTGTTCGCGAGGTGGATCATGAAACACCGAAAATAATCGTTCGAACTTCTTTTCCATGTCTGTACTTTCTACCAAATTACACACCAATACTTCCAAGGATTCAGACATAAACTTGTAGGAATCTAAAAATTTAATTTTGCCTACTGAAAGTGTCAAAAATCTCTCTGACGTATTTGCGATGCAGGAAATTTCTTTTTTACATTTACCGAGCGATTTCAGAATAAAATGCGAATCAAAACCGGAGAAATTATGAAAATAACATGATATGTACTCCGGAGTACGAGCTGTTAAATTACAAGAAACATGTGCCGCACACAAGTAATTACCGGTTTCATGCGCGTGGTGACGACATTTAATATCGCTGTCTAAAAACGGTTCAGCACAAAGCCCGCAGTTTACTTAATTTTGAAATTCACGCTCTTGACTTTCGGATAAAGCTTGCATCAGAATTTCTTGTTTCATATCCTCATACAAAATGTCGCCGAGATCTGTAATTTCCTGAAGAAATTTCTCCATGATTTTTTCGTCTAAACTACTCGATCTATGGAGTACAGGTCCATAGGCGATTTCCCCGTTAACATCTATAACAACGAAACAATAGCCGCAGGGAATATGACGCGCCGTTTTCTTTGTGTAACTACGAGTAATTTCATCAGAATCGGAATCATCTGTGATATTAACAACATAAGTTTGTAAATCCGCGTAAATGGTGTACTTTTTCTTCAACGTCGCCCCTAGTTTCTTGAATTTAATTGTCTCTCTGCGTTTAGGATATAAAACGCGCTGAGATTCAAACTTGGAACAAAGTTCCACATGTTTCAACAAATTTGCTTTACCATCACAATTTTTAGTTTTGTTTGATGTGAACCGGTGAAAAAAAATTGCAAATGTGTACTTGTCCGTCATGTTTTGAAAGGTGGGAGAGAAGACGCGATAGCCTGTTTTTCCTGTTCGCGGTATTTACTAAACAGAAATGAGTTTTTCCTGCATCGCCTTTTAGCATTAGAAGATTAATTTGGTGTTTACGAGTGCGGAAAATGCTTGTACGGAAGGGGAAAAACTTATTGTTGTCATACGCGATGACGTGAATTGCATGTCCGGATTGAGTATTTCAAATTTCTTAATATCACGTGTTGTCACCGGGAAATTTACACCTTGCGTATTAAGTGTGTGAGCAAACTTGCTCAAATACTTTACAGTCAGGTGTGAGTCCTTTGGCTTCTGATGGAAATACGCGAGCACTGACCATAAAAAGCATTTTTCGTCAGAGAGATTTTTGACATTTATAATACATTTTTTGTTTTTCAAAAACTGGGGTGTTTGAATGAAACTGGATGTGTATATAGGATTAAATTTAATCACGTTCACATCCAGTGATTCAATTTTCTTTAGCACCCATCCACTCCCATGTCTTACGAAATTTTCGAAAGATGAGAGGATTTTTTTCACAGCCAAGAAAAAATGCTCATTAAAATCTTCATAGTTCTCAAGCACGTTTAGCGCTATGTTGGAGTAACTATGTAGATTTATTAGAGATGAGACAGTCTCACCAACCTGCTTGTCGTCCATCACCACTAATTTATACAGCAAAACATTTAATACTATAAACCACTTAAAATTCCCATCATGGCGTGCCGCATGTTCCCTAATTATATCGAAAACTCGACATTTTGAGCTCTCAAGCACGTTGGTAATGTCGATATCCTCAGCCTCGTCATCGAGGGCGATGCGATGGCAGACTGCTGCGGAATTCACGCCACGTAGTCTGCGTTCCCTCGGCATGATTCTGAAAAACAAAAGAATAACGATCAGGATGAGATAGAGTACAACAGCATGTTTAGTTGTGAATTGACATTGGTAGAAGAAGGGTGTGTGAAAATGATATCTCAAGATCACATAATGTTGTATGAAAGATTAAGATTATTATCTTTTGATAAAAGATGGTCGAAATCTTCTCCGCATTTGTCCGCGGAAAACATGGCGAAAGAGGGATTTATATTCTCATCTGCACCAGACATTGTGCGATGTGTATTTTGTTCAATTTATTTGGGAAAATGGGAAGAAAGTGACATACCAGCAATAGAACATGCAAGGTACAGCCCGAACTGTAGAAGGAAAGATAATATAACAATTGAAGAGGAGAATTTCGATAATAATATTCTACGAGAATATGAAGAAAGATATTCAACTTTTAATTGTGTAGAAGATTCATCCGTTCAAGGAGAGTATTTTGAAAAGCATCATCATCTACATTGTGACTTTTGTAAATCATTATCCAATAAAGCAGAGTATTTTGTGAGAAATGGTTATTTCTTACATAAAAATCCATTCTATCTGCAATGTGTCTATTGCAAATATATTATCGAAAATCCATTGAAAAAGTAATACATTTACCGTTTTGTTTATATGAAGAGTGTGAGAAAGAAGAGCGGGGCTTGGATGTTCCGGATATACCCTATCGTAAAGATGAAGTAAAATCGCATGCATGCAGTATATTGTAGAAGGATTTTTATCCTCCGAGGACAAAAATCCTCTCCTCCGAGGACAAAAACTGTCCTCGGAGGACGAAATTGTCCTCGGAGGACTATTTTCCTCCTCAGAGGATAAAATCAAAGTAAAAATGTACTTACATGTAGTGGTTGATGCTGCGTGAATCTCCTCGAGTGTACAGGTGTAGATAGCGAGCCTATGGTACAGGTGTAGATAGCGGGCTATGGTACAGGTGTAGATAGCGGTCTATGCTACAGGTGTAGATAGCGGCCTATGGTATGATTGATTCCTCTCAGCTGTCTTGTCTCGACGAGAGCTCAACTGGTTATGAGGTTCGGAACTCGAGTTGAGAGGCAAGAAAATGCTGTGAAAACAATGAAATATTTAATAACTGAACTGAAATCATTTGAGAATGCTATTCCTCTATCTTGAAAATGTTGTGAAATATTTAATAATATTAGAAATCAATCGAGAATGCTATTCCTCTATGGCGTGAAATATTTAATAACTGAATCGAGAATGCTATTCCTCTATGGTGTGAAATATTTAATAATATTAGAAATATGTTTGAGTGAGTTGACATGGGGGATTTCAGCTTCTAGCAGGTGAAGTCTCATGCTGAGTTCTAGACGAGATTTTTTTTTTGTCTTCTAACACATGGATGCTATTTGAAAAATGATCGAGTGTCGGAGAGAGAATACTTACAATCTGATAACGATGCGGGAGCACGTGTTGTTGGGGAGAAATTAGAATTTTTTTTTCGCCTTGTAGTACGCTCTCGCTCGCACGAGCCTGGAACAGAGAGAGAAACGTATGCTATATAAACAGAAGCGATGAGAGGAAAATTATCATTTACATCTGAACCACCTTCACGATGACTTCACAATCTTCTCCATCTTACATCCTGCCGGATAGCCCGCCGCCGCAGCACGTGCTCAACTATTGGCAGCAGCAGAAAGCTCGCAGCTCAACTACCACCTCCGCTGCCATGAGTGCCGCCTCCACCGCCTCCTCCGCCTCACCCCTGAAGAGACGGGGAATCTTCGTACAACGAGAGAGGGGTGAGGAGATCATCGTCGGGGACAGTCCTCTCCCTCAATCAACACCGACTACCTGGGCACCGCGACGTGCGGTGCTAACTACCCTCTCAAACAGCATCAGGCAGAAGCAGGCGAAGAGGGAGTTGACGTTTGAGGAGCCTGAGGTTAGCGGGGAAGAAGAGGAGCACGTGCTCACTCAATCAAAGGTTAGTTTCAACAAATATTATTATTATTGTATTAACATGTAATGTGCACAGAATCTTTACAAAATGTGAATTTTTAAAACTAATTTCTAATGGATAAAATCTTTGGTGTGCATTACAAGTCATTACTGATTCTTATACTGTGAGCGAAGACTGAGCTTGACTTCTAATTGTGCTATCAAAACAATTCGAACACAGATAAATTCTCATGGTGGTTGAATTGAAATTTGGATAAAAATTCAAAACATGTTTTAGTAATTTCGATAATAAATTCGAATATGTTGCATGAAACAATTCAATTATCTACCAATTTGAATTGAGTTCAAGTAATCGGAGAATTTCCGAGTTATTACTTATATATATTACTTACTATATCAAATTACTGATTCGAATAATGCATAAACTGTTTATAATATTCTGTGTGAAACAAAATTATTGTTGATAAAAATGAGCATGTAATAAACTGAAATATGATTTGAATAATACATTGTTATTTGAATTATGAAAAATGCGTTCACATGCATAAACTGTTTATAATATTTCATGTGAAACAAAATTATTGTTGATAAAAATGAACATGTAATGAACTGAAATATTGATTCGAATAATACATTGTTATTTGAATTATGAAAAATGCGTTCACATGCATAAACTGTTTATAATATTTCGTGTGAAACAAAATTATTGTTGATAAAAATGAACATGTAATGAACTGAAATATTGATTCGAATAATACATTGTTATTTGAATTATGAAAAATGCGTTCACATGCATAAACTGTTTATAATATTTTGTGTGAAACAAAATTATTTTTGATAAAAATGAACATGTAATGAACTGAAATATTGATTCAAATAATACATTGTTATTTGAATTATGAAAAATGTGTTCACATGCATAACGTTTTAATATTTTGTGTGAAACAAAATTATTGTTGATAAAAATGAACATGTAATGAACTGAAATATTGATTCGAATAATACATTGTTTTTGAATTATGAAAAATGCGTTCACATGCATAAACTGTTATAATATTTCGTGTGAAACAAAATTATTGTTGATAAAAATGAACATGTAATGAACTGAAATATTTTTGAGTCAATTATCTAGCAATTTGAATTGAGTTCAAGTAATCGGAGAATTTCCGAGTATTACTTACTTTCAGTTTTGAATAGTGAATCTGTTGAGCAAGTTCTCCCTCTCTCGTATGATTCGATGATGAAAAATCTGAAACAAATAAGAGTCTAATGAAATATTTTTTCAACAGAAACGTGTGCCGGAAGAGAACTCATCCATGCTACCACTGATGGAGGAGGTGCGACGAAGGGAGGAGGAGGAGGAGGAAGCGGAGAACGAGATGGAATCAGAAAGCTTCCTGAAATTATTAAATAGTCAGGTGGAGAAACTGTGGACGCCTCTGCGTGAGCTGGAAGAGGGCTTACCTTACCCAATATGTGATGTGAGAGAGGCATGCAACCAGCATGGTCGCCGAATTGTGGTCAAAATCCGGGTGCCTGGAGTGAGAACAACTGATGTTTATTTGCCAGAAAGATTCGCCCAGATTTTGAGCAAAAAAGACATTCAAAATTTCAAATTGCAGTGTAAATCATTATGTCTGTTTGTAAAGCATGTTAATGCTTTTATGACAGACATAAAAATTGTTAAATGCTAATTTTAACAATTTTTATGTCACTAAGCACCCAGCATTAACATGCTTTATTATTATGTGTGAATAGATAAATAAAATGTGTGCATATTTGATAAAAAATTGTTTTCAATTCTTACCTGTTGTTGCTGTTGTTGATAAGTTCGTAATGAATAGTAGAAACACGCAGAAGAAGAAATGCTGCTTCACCTGCTCTGTTGTGAATGATATTTAAATAAGGTGACTGAGTCTTTTATAGTTTTGTTGTGAGCATGCTCAGTAGTCTTTTCCGCTACACACACACACACACACACACACACACACACACACACACACACACAGCCGTACAGGCAAGCGCTGCTGGCTTCTCGCTCGCTCCCTCCTACATTAGCACGTGTTCCTACATTAGCACGTGTTCCTACAGATGTGGGTGGGCCTGCAATGCCAGCATCATTTCCCCCCTTTTCAAATCGCATTCACCTTTCAGATTTGAAATAATATTCTTATCATTCAAGCAATGTTATAAGCACATAGCGTGTGAATTCATTTCCAACTCGATTGAAAATTAAACCAATTCAATTCAAGTTGATGTATTGATTAATTAACCTCAGTTAATGTTCAACCATTGAGTTGAAAGATAATGAAAAATGGTATGTAGGAGAAAAAAGCAGAGTTCGAGGAAATGGGGTAAAGGAATCTTGAGTTCAGCGGCAAGAGTTTTTAAAGGTGTGTCAGGTTTGGCAGGTAATGTGACATCAACTATTTTAAATAAGGTAATTGATAACCTGCAGGATGAAATTCATATTCCGGGATACCAGTGGTGTGGGCCAGGAACAAAGGTTAATCAAAGGTTAAAGAGAGGTGATCAAGGTATAAATTCATTTGATAGAGCTTGCAAGATACATGATATAGCCTATACTCAAAATAGTGATAATAAAACTCGAGCGGTAGCTGACAGAGCTCTAGCAAACGCTGCATGGGACATTTTCAAAAATCCTCAAACACCCCTTGCCAAGAAAGCACTTAGCTATCTTGTTACAAACGTTATGAAAGCTAAAGCAGCGTTTGGTGGGTCTTTGAGAAAGAAGAAGAAGAAGAAGAATGAGAGGAGAAGTTATAGTAACAATATTAGACGCAAAGCTATAGCTCAGTTGAAAAAGCATATTGCAGGAAAAGGATATTCTTTGAAGCCTTCTCCTCAAATAACTAGTCGGGGGAGAGTTCCACCCCTACCCCCATCATCATATGGAGTGAGTTTATTCCCTCAAGTTAAGAAACGTAGAACAACAAAGAAGAGTAGGAAGAAGAAGAAGAAGGCATGAATATTGTAGGAGAATTGAGTAATTATGATTTGATTGATTGGTCGAAATTATTACAGATTCAGCTAAGAGGAATATATATGCTAGATGCATTACCCAAAAAAAATCTAAAAAACGAGAATGCCATTGTGAATTTAGCAAGGGAAAGCAAGGATGGGACACATTGGGTAGCATATAAGAAAGTTGGCTCTAATGTTTGGTATTTTGATCCAATTGGAAATTTACAACCTCCATACGAATTGGACAAATATTGGAAAAAAGAAAATGGAGTGAATATATTTTATAATGTGGAGCATATGCAACCATTAAATAGCGATTTTTGTGGCCATCTTACATTATTGTTTCTTGCAAATCAGTTGTAATTAAGTGTTTGTGGTGAACACACAAGATGGTAGTTATTACATTACGATCTTACATGAGTAACCTCTATGAACATTTACAAGAAATTATAGAATTGGATGAAAATTGTGAATGGGAAATTGGATTGATTAATTTTCCTAGTTACAATAGTATTGCAAACATTAACAAAGGAACAAATTCCAGCTTCAAATATGGTGATAGATTAATCGAGTTGGATACTGGTGCATATGAAGTTGAGGATATTATAAAATCTTTAAAGAATAAATTGAATATTGATGGGAAAAAGAATAAACTTATTATATGTGCAAACGCAAATACTATGAAGATTGAAATTCATTCTGATAAACCCATTGATTTAACACGTTCTGATTCGATTGCTAAGATACTTGGTTTTGATAATGTTGTTTTGCAGCCAAATAAATGGCATTATTCCAAACATTTGGTTAACATAACAAGTGTTGACAGTATTGTAGTTGAGTGTAATTTAGCTTGCGGCAGTTACTCTGAGGGAAAACAAAAACATATAATCTACGAATTTTTACCAAAGGTTCCTAGCGGTTATTTAATAAACGAAGTACCATCACCGATTATTTATGTACCTTTGAATACGCATCGAATTCAAACTATTAATGTAAAGGTAATGGACCAGAACGGATCGTTTATTGATTTCCGTGGAGATACAATTACAATTAGGTTGCACATACGTGAAAAGTAATGGGTTATCTTATTTTCAACCCACGTTCAAATACGTGCATGCACAATCAAGTCATTAGAGAAAGGAACGCGATAGCGTCAACACCTAAAAACAAACGTGCTTTGTCGGCTAAAAGCGCGAGAATATTAGAAAAGTTGGGTTTTATAGTTGATTGGCGAAATGTCAGGAGGAGCGGCAGCAATTAGTGAAATTCTGGATGTGGAGACAGACCTTCTGTTTTATAATGATATTACTAAATTCCAATTTCACACTCATACAGTTTATTCGGGACAGGAAATAAAAAACTCTGATGAGGCACGTATTGGCATAAATTCTTTAGATGTCTATTCTTTACCTTGTAAATCATTCATATTGATTGAGGGAACAGTTAACTGTAAAAAACCAGGAACAGACCCAGCCGATGCACCAGTTGCAGCAGACTATAAATTAAGCAGTAACGTAATCGGCAACCTTTTTGACGAAATATGATATGAATTAGCAGGTCAGCAAATTTCTAAATCAAGATTGATTGGATTAACATCCACAATTAAAGCTATTCTAGTGAAGAATACTCTCGATACAAACACATATCACTTGGCTGGTTTTGACAGAGCAGGATATGAGCTAACGGATAATAAATTCACTTTCTGTGTACCGCTGAAATTAATCCTCCCATTTTTTGAAGATTTTCAAAGAATAATTTTAAATTTGAAACAGGAACTCGTCTTATTGAGGTCACCGACAGATCTAAATTGTGTTGAGTCTACAAGTGGAACAGACGTTAGTGTGAAAATTACAAAATTACAATGGAGAATGCCCTACATAACTTGAGAAGATCATGTAAGACTGAAATTTTTGAGACTGCTCGATGCTGACACTCCACTGAAATTAGGTTTCCGGCATTGGGAAATTTGTGAATTACCAAATTTGCAAAATTCACTTAACCATTCTTGGGCAGTTTGTACCACATCGAGTTTTGATAGTCCAAAATATGTTATAATTGCATTTCAAACTGATCGTAAGAATAAAATTAAAAAATCAATATCTAATTTCGATAGCTGTGGTATTTACAATGTTAAAGTATATTTGAACAGTGAGTATTATCCATATGAAAATCTGCTAGGTAAGAAGGAAGTTTTATACCGGATGTTCCTGGATTTCGCGCCCTCGTATTATAATCATTCAATCAATAGCGAACTCGGAACAGAAATTGACTTTAAAATGTTTTGTGAATCAACACCGCTGTTTGTTGTAGATTGTTCACACCAACCAAGTCATTTGAAATCATCGACAGATGTTCGTATTGAAATGGAATTTAATAGTGCAGTACCTGCAAATACTTCCGCGTATTGCGTTTTAATTAGCGATCGTGTGATGGAGTACACACCTCTCACGAGCATGGTGAAAGAAGTTCAGTAATTTTATTGATAGAGCGCGCCGCCTATATAAGGTGTGCATTCTGCTCAATTTAGTTCATTATCAGTTTCACCTTTGAACAGACAACATGTCCTATTCTTTGTGTTCTGATATTTTGGACAAGCCACAAACTCGCTCTATTGGTATTCAGTGCGATCTTGATAGTTTCTATTATGAACCAAGCTGCGGTGCACCGATCCAGAAGCCGCTGCAGGTGGAGGAGGAGGAGAAACGAGAAGAGGAGGGGAGAGACGAAGGATTCGAGGAGCCCGCCAAAGATAAAGAAGTGGACAAGGAAGCAAGTGCAAAAATTGCTACAGTTGATCTTCACTGGTTTAAACAAGATTGTAATCAAATTATTGTGAAAGAACTTGCCATAATTGATCAGTTTAATAATTATATTGTGTTACATTTCAAATCACCATTTGCAAAGACAGAATTGAGTGCAAAATTGTATAACGATGTAACATGGTTAGAACGTCACTATCATAAAATAAAATGGGAAGATGGAGATTTAGAATACAGTGAGTCATTAATACGTGATTACCTTGCAGCTTATGAGAAAATTTTCACAAAAGGAACTGAGAAAGCAAAGTTTTTAAGAAGATTGCATAGCAACGTTCAATGTATACCAGAGGATTTTCCAAAACCTGATTTCAGCTTTTTCACTAGTTCATGGTGTTATGCTGTGTGTAACATTCATAAAAATAGACCACATTCTCGCTGTGCTTTATTCTCTGCCCAACATTATAATTCTTTGTTGTTTAAAAATATGTATCAAACAAATAATTTCTTGTGCGAAAACAATCGAATGCAAAGTATGAAAATGGCTCCAATGTACACGAATTCACAGAAAAGAAACTTTGCTCGTTATGGATTCTTCTACAACGGAAAGGATCTACAATGTGTTTATTGCCTGCATGCATTGAGACTGCATAAAGCGCATACATGTTGTCTGTTGTCAATTAATGAAGAAAGACCACTTAATTACTCTATAATAGTTCCTGCCTATACTTAGTTTTCTTCATTCGCTCAACAACATGGATCCGAGAAAGTGGTTGGCTGCTGACAACGAATTGGAAGTGAGGTTAAAAAACTGTATTGATTGGTACGATGAGTGTGAAAGTGCAATTAGGAAATCAACTCCTGAAAATTATAGTTTGGTGAAACAATTGAAAGACATTTTTCTAAGCATGGTTAATTTAAATGATATAAGAGACTATCTATGTTATTATCGTCCTCATAATTTGTGTATAGATAAGCTAATTAGAATTGAAGATGAAATTATGAATAGTTGTGCCGAAATGTGTAAATAAACGTTTTCTGCCTTCAAATGATTTTTCATTCCAATATCCCATTCACGATTTTTAGTTTAGTTGCTGCTTAGAGCTAGACCAGACAACACGTGTGGGGTGATCTTTTTTATACAGACACGAGCCCCTATAACACGTGCATCTCATCAATTTAGAAAGAGAGATATATCTTTCTCTATTCCCCTCATTCGAGACATGTCAAACATCTGCGAGATGCAGTGTTATGGTTTTTCAAAATTCAAAAAATTAACTCGTCTCTTGATGTCAATTTCATTTAACGAATTTGATTCAATTGCGAAGAATATTAAATTTTCAACAGGATGTCAAGATGTTGATTTACCGTTAACAAAAACAGAAAATGTACATTTTTCGATTTTATCTGAGATTTTCGAACTGCTCAATATTCTAGACAGCGGTCATCTACATTATGATTGTACAAATGATTCAGCATTATCTGTTGTTAAAAATTCCGATGAACTTTGGAAATGCTTGTACGATATTGCAGATAAAAAATGTAAAAGAACTTAGATCATTGTAGAGATTTATAGCAATAGATGTGAGAGAGAGAGAATTTCTCAATTCATTTAGATGTAGAGAGAGTCATTGACCTCACTCTGGATTCGCTAGTATAGAGTAATATGGATTCACTTTAATTTGTCAGTAGAGAATTTTTTCCCCCTCAAAGGGAAATTATTCCCCCTCATCTATACTGGGAGAGAGAGAGAGAATTTCTCAATTCACTTCAATCTGTCAGTATAGCAATATGGATTCACTTCAATCTGTCAGTGAGAGAGAGAGAGAATTTCTCAATTCACTTCAATCTGTCAGTATAGCAATATGGATTCACTTCAATCTGTCAGTATAGCATTAGATGTAGAAATATGGATTCACTTTAATTTGACAGTATAGCAATATGGATTCACTTTAATCTGTCACCAAGGGAATTTTTCCCTCTCAAAGAGATTTTTTCCCTCATCTAGCATTCACTTTAATTTGACAGTATAGCATTAGATGTAGAAATATGGATTCACTTTAATCTGTCAGTATAGAGAGGGAATTTTTCCTCCAAAAAGGGAATTTTTTTTCCCTCACCTGGGCAAGGGGAAGGGGAGAGAGAGAGATATCTTTTCAACCCCCTCACCTCCAGTGGGCAAGGGGAAGGGGAAAGTTTTTTCAAGGATGAATAATAAATATCCTTTTAATGTCCTTCAGCGAGTTTTCCCAGGGATGAGACCTAGTGCAATCGAATCTTTATATTATAAACCTACTATGTTCTGAATTTCGTGAGAATCGTTTGAGCCGTTTTCGAGATCCGGTAAAATACAATCATGTTGTGACATCTTAAAATTATTGAGACCATGAAATGAAATGAATCTAAGTAATAGAAGATATTATTATTATTATCAAAAACGATCATTGAAATAATTGATCCAAATCTGGTTCAAGGAACAGATCTAAGTGGAAATATTAAGTGGGGTCAGATCGAGATTATACGTTCTCTGTCCTTACCTGCTAATATCTCAGCTTCTTCTATCTGTGCCCTTCATCGACTTAGGAATAAAAGTTCCTACCACAGAGCAGAAACAGTTACAGCGTAAAGAATCATACAATAGAGCCTGAAACTTGGAAATATTCTGTCCGCGAAGTATCTTCCGAACGGCATTTGGTATATCAAACTTAGCCTAGACCGTCGGAATTTATTAGTGGCGCAATCCCGCAAATTATATGCACCAAGTTCCTTGCTCGACCTGTTTGATTTTGTGCACTGTCCACAATACAGGTAATAATTTAAGGTCTCTGAATCTGGTGTCTAGCAATTGCTACACTACGACGCATACTTGCAAAGAGTATTATTCTCATAGAGATAGTCATTGAACAGATCAAGGGGTCTGCAGGAGTTTGTGCCTCCCGCGATTTGGACTATTAAATTAAATCTTATATTGAATCTCTCAGTCTGATGCTCTGTAGAATTCATCCACATACTCATAAATTTGAGATTACAACACCGAGGATTCAGTGTAAGATTTTATACCTGTGTGACGTCTCCGTCTGGGGCATTATTCAAGTCAAAAAACAAGGAACCCCCAAGGAGCGTTACAATATAAACAGAAGTTGCTCGTTTAATAGTATAGGATGAGACATTTTACAATGCATGCTTAACATCAAATAATAAATGTTGAAAGTTGAGGAATACAAGCAGTTTCACTGAGCAATAAAATAAATAAACAATTGCAATGATATATTATTTTATTACAACACAAATCAGCTGGAATCCTATTATACTAGTAGTTCTGTGAACAGTAGTTCAGAGGATTCAATTCTCTTCAGTTTGATGTATAATTTCAACATTTTATAATAGAATGTGGTTCCTTTTCCAATTGAAAAAGCTACTTTCTGACAATTCAAAACGTTTGTCCGCCATCTTGAATAGTTTGTAACACTGCTAATCCAGGATCAAACTTGTTTACAGTTGATGCAATCCAGCTTATTAACAACAAACTACAATTCATTGTGAGCCAAATCAAGTTTCGGTATCATTGAAAATATTGAAACTGCAAAACTGTATACTTTATACTTGTATAGTAGAATAATTGGAATTCGAATTTCAAACTACATTATACTATAGCTTTATGAGTAAATTTCAAACTACGCATACTATAGCTTTGTGAGTAAATTTCAAACTACGCATACTATAGCTTTGTGAGTAAATTTTTCCTCCTAGATAAATGATTGTCTGAGTTTTTTGAAATTTTCCAGAGTAAACCGATTCAACTAACTCTTACGGTGAAGCAAATCCTGCTAGAGCATTTCAAGAGTATGATATACAATTATAAATGAAAAATAATGAGAAATGAAACAAGTATGTGTATGTTGTCTTCTTTTTTTACTTCAATGAAAATAAAATGTATAACCAATAGTCTACAAATTAAATAATTGAGAACTAAGTTAAAAGCATACCTATTTCCTCTATTCAAAGTTACAATTGAAATGAAAATGATCAACATTGTAAAATAATACACAATCATGCTCAAGGTGCGTTTTCTTATACAAAGGAAGAAGCTCAAAGTATGTTTTCTTCAAGTTTTAGAATAATTCGACAATATACAGGGTGTCCCACCAAGGTTGTAACAGCCGTTGACCATAGATTCTACTCGACATTTCTGACAAAGAATGTTCAGTAAACTTCTTTCCTATCGACCAAAGTTTTCGAGATATATCGATGGTTAACGAATCTATGGTTAACGGCTGTTACAACCTTGGTGGGACACTCTGTATATTACAATAGTGGAGGAAATTATACAATTTTCAAAGTAACGAAATTTTTTATGTTTGTTTTAGACAAATAGAGCTCATGATCAATCATATCAATCAAAATTTCAGAGAAAATTAACATTGCAAAATATGACATTAAACACCTGCAACAGCTGATCTACTTCTAATAAACAACAATACAACAGCCCACAACAAACGGATCTAAATGAAAGCAATCAACAATGATTTATGTTTCTTATTAGTGAAGCAATTCATAAAATTGCAATTGCATGATTACAACCTTGAATTTCATTAATAATCAGCACACTGCTTGAGCAGTGAACGTAATGCCACGCCTATTTTCACTCTCGACTTGTAGAACAATATTTACAATTTACAACCAGCCTCTATATTTATAAAACAAGAATAAAAGTAGAACAAGAGTGATGTTCAACAGCAATAGCACTACCTCTCATGTATTATTTATTCAATAGGCTAGACGGCAATTCGTTCAAGGCTGAATGCAATGGATTCATCTCTCAAAGTGTGCTCTGTCCATACTAGAACAATGTTTCATCGTCAGAGGCCTATTTTTCTATTTTCTCACAAAACTCGTGTCACTTGATTTTCTAAAGAAGTGTGGAAATTTATTTCATGAATAAACTCCTATGGATGTGTTGTCCAACTTTCAGAGAAATTATAATTCAGAGGACAAGTATAAACTATATCCATAGATTCATATCATTTCACATCTTTTCCGAAAAATAAAATTATCACGCATCTGAAACAAACAGAAATTATAATTCAGAGGACAAGTATAAACTATATCCATAGATTCATATCATTTCACATCTTTTCCAAAAAATAAAATTATCACGCATCTGAAACAAACAGAAATTATAATTCAGAGGACAAGTATAAACTATATCCATAGATTCATATCTTTTCACATCTTTTCAGAAAAATAAAATTATTACGCATCTGAAACAAACTTTTAAAATTCGTAATCTTAAAATCTTTAAATTCGTATTTGCGCGCCTTTTTTGGAGAACGAAGCTTGGAACAAGGGATTCATAGAGCTACATATTTTGAAAGCAAATTATTCCACCTGGAGCGCTGAGAGCTGCCTACGTCATGGATTAGCTATATATAGTTTGTTTACAATGTCGACAGAGTGGTAAATGGCTTGTTTACAAAGTCGTCCGAGTGGCTGTCTCCCGTTGTTGAAACGTTGTCGAGCAGAAAGACAGCTCTGTGCTGCTCCACAAAATTCTGTTTAAAAGTGTTGTTTTCTTCAATTTTGGGATAGATAATGGTGAGTAGACACCTAGTAATATCTAATGTTAAATGTAGCCAGTGTTTAATATTGCTCTGTTCCTGAAGATTTTTTCTGAATTCAATGGTTTTTGCATAGCGTCATTTCATCCAATATGGCTGACTCAGAAGACTCAAAAATTTTCAAATGAAATTAGTTTTCATCTCATGAAAGTTGATACCTTTGTTGGAATTTCATTGCGAATTTTAAAGTGCAATTTTCGAACCTAGTCCTTCAATTTTTAGGAAGCTTCCATTTTCTGTTAATATTTTAGAATGAAATTTAAATTAATTTTCGGCCCACGCGGTCGTAAGTTGATTGAAAATTCAGTTATAACTTTTCTAAAACATTTTCTTGTGTTTCTGCTGTCGTAATTGACTAATTCTATGCATTCAAATTAAAAGACCAATTGCAAATGAAATTTTATGAGATACTTTGGTATTCTCTAATTTAGTTTTTTGTGTCACGCCCTACGGTAGGCTATTATTACTTTCCTTGCCCTACTACCATAGGTAAGGAAAGTATTGCTTTCCAAAAAAAATTAAGGTACCCCAATTTCAAGTTTTCTATACGTTTCAAGGTCCCCTGAGTCCAAAAACATGATTTTTGGGTATTGGTCTGTGTGTGTGTGTGTATGTGTGTGTGTGTGTATGTCTGTGAACACGATAACTCCATTCCTAATTAACCGATCGACTTGAAATTTTAAACTTAAGGTCCCTATACCATGAGGACCCGACAATAAGAAATTCAATAAAATTCAATTCAAGATGGCGGGAAAAATGGCGGATAATTACTAAAAAAACATGTTTTTCACGTTTTTTTCTCGAAAATGGCTCTAACGATTTTCTTCAAATTTATATCATGGATAGCTATTTATAAGCCCTATCAACTAGCATAAGTCTCATTTCTGGGAAAATTTCAGGAGCTCCGTAATATTCTTGAGAAAAATGGCGGAAAATGACTAAAAAACCATGTTTTTCACGGTTTTCTCGAAAACGGCTCCAACGATTTTCTTCAATTTATACCATGGATAGCTATTTTGAGCCCTATCAACTGGCATAAGTTTCATTTCTGGGAAAATTTCAGGAGCTCCGTAATATTCTTGAGAAAAATGGCGGATAATGACTAAAAATCCATGTTTTTCACCGTTTTTTCGAAAACTGCTCTAACGATTTACTTCAAATTCATACCATGGATAGATATTCATAAGCACTATCAACTGGCATGAGTTTTTGCCAATTTTCTCTGAGAGCTACCGTACATCTCCATCTTTCGATCTCTCATTTTTGTAGTTTAAATTTATTAATTTTCAAGAATTTAGTTAGGTAGAGTTTTTTGTCGTACTGAAAACAGACAACCGTTGTAATTTGATTTGCTATTTATCACCTTTCATCATAACTTTCTCTTATTCCCCCTGAATACTAACTTATTACCTATTCCGACATGACTCTCTTCAAATTGAATCATTTCATTTGCCACTTGAACATTTCCTTTCATTCGAAATATATTATGATAACTTGAGATCGTAATGCAAGTAAATTTTCTAAAATAATGTGATTCGTTTCAAAAACTTATCTGCTTCAATTATTTATCATCAATCGAAATTTCCCAATGAAATAACTTGAATAGAAATACTGTTTTTATGTGAAATGTTGAATTCCAGTGAGAATTGACATGAAATTATAGAATAGGAACTGTATGCGATTTATTTTCAAAAAAAATTGAAATAATGAACTCAATTTCTGGAATGAATTTCTGAATTAGATTTTTAAAGTCCAGTTCAATTTCTTATTTCAATAAATATTGTTATTTTTTGAATACCGTAGTCTACTATAACTATAATAGTGTATTATAACTGTGTAACTTTTTTCAATAAAACAGCTGAAAATAATCAGGAATATTTCATCTATAATAGGTATAAATTACAATATTCCATTCTTATTTTCAGATAGCCTATGAGACTATAATGGAATCCCTTTGAGACACATACCTGTACACTCAAATCTTTCCAGTTTGTGAGTAGGCTACATACGGTATTCATATTGTTTTAATGATTTATATTTTAGTTGTTTAACTTCATGATTTTAACAATATTTTCTTCATTCATATTTTAAAGCTTGAGAATATTATTGAATTTTGCCATTGGAGTTTTTTAAAAATTGAATTATCTTGTAGGTAAATTTTATCAGATTGAGATTAACTTGTATCTAACAGCCTATAAGGTTCTGAATTCATCAGATATCCATATTCTCTATCCATTGTAATTGGATCCTCAAAATATTTGTTGAAATGATCAACTTTTGTAGAAATATTGATTAATTATAATTGTTATGTTTTGATAATTACAATCAAAATTCAATTTTCTTCATGGATTTTCTATTGAATCCCTTCCATATCTTTTGGTATTCAATCAAAAAATTACAAAAATTTCAATTCCAAGCTTGAGTTGATTGAAAAGAACTTTTTAACTTGCAATTTACATCAATTTTGCAATAGACAAAAGTTTATAATTGAGAATTATAAATTTTAAAATTCTGTAAACCGAAATTTTCTAATGAAATAACTTGAAAAAAATATGTTTTTTATGTGATATGTTGAATTCCAGTGAGAATTGACATGAAATTATGGAATACTGTGTTATTTTTTTCAAACAAAATGGAAATAAGACCACTCCATTTCTGGAATGAATGTAATTATCAAAATACAATTCCATTTTTATTTCAATAAATTGTTAATTTTCAAATACCGTTATACTTGTTCAATTTTCAAGTAACTTATTTTTAGCAAAACAATTGAAAGTAATCAGGAATATCTCATGTTGGTCTAAATTACAATATTTTTATTTTCAGATAGCCTATGATTTAAATTAAATCCTCGTCGGTCCCGGCTGCCTCAAAAGCAGTCGTTAGGTGATGTCAGAGGCCCTGAAATTGATCAGTTGCGACCTGAAAACTCTGACACCAGACCTGGGCCAGCCAGGTCACTCGATATTATTATTATAATTAAATCCTTTTGAGACATAAATTTCCTTGAGGATGAAAATGCATGAGGTTGAGGATAAAATCTATTGCCAAATAACTTACCAGTGATGAACACCTGTGCACTCAGAACATTTTCCAGCCTGTGAGTACATTCTTATTTTTATAATTTTATTGATTTATTGCTTAGTTTTTTCGCTTCATGTTTTATCTGAGTTACGATATTCTCTTCATTCATATCCGAAAAGCTTCAGAATAGTATAGCCTATTGAATTCTTCTAGGCCTGAGTTCATTGAAGTTTTTAGAAATGAGTATAGGAGGCAAACTCTATCAGATTACACCAAAGTTATTAACAAAATGTTAACTTAATTCTTATAGATTCTATTAGATTGAACATTACTTATCATACACATGATGAGCTTATTTTTTTCAAGTCCCGTTCAATGTAATAGAATCTATAAGAATTATGTTATTAACATTTTGTTAATAACTTTGGTATAAACCCAGCTTCCTATACCGTATGAGTTTTGAATTCATCAGATCTCTTGTATCTATTCACTGGAATTGAATCCTCAAAATATTTGATGAAATAATCAACTTTTGTAGAGATATTTATTAATTATAATAATTATGTTTTGATAATTACTATCAAAATTTAATTTTTCCAATGGATTTTCTATTGAGTCTCTTTCATATCTTCTCTGGGTATTTAATCAAACATTACAATAATCATTATTCCAATTTAAATTTCAAGCTTGAGTTGATTGAAAAGAACTTGCAACTTGCAATTTACAAAAACTTTGCAATAGACAAAAATTTATAATTGAGAATTATAAATTTAAAAAATCTGTAAACCATGCAGGAATCTATAATATATTAATTGAGTTGTGTTATGAATAACCTTTTATTACTTTGTGAATTACTAATTGTGAACAATCAGGGCTATGATATTTCTCACTGTTTGTTAACAACATCAAATTTGTTAACAAAATGTTCATTTTTCCGTCCTTATGGATTCTATTAGATTGAACGGAACTTGACAAACACATATGTTCATCATGTGTATGATAAGTTTTGTTCAATCTAATATAATCTATGAGGGACGGAAAAATAAAAATTTTGTCAACATCTTTGATGTAAACGCAGCTTTAGTACCAATTTTATAAAAAATACTTGTTTTTGTTCAAGATGGAATATTGAGTTTTAAATCATGCTTACTTGATCAAGATTTCTTTAAAATACATCAATGCAAATAATACTTTTATCTTACTACGTTATTAAAATTCAAGATCAATCAAGTTGATCCATAATATCGGAATCAGTTTATCTGTCAAATAATGCAATAACAGAATCAAGCAGACTTGAGCTGCGTTTACACCAAAGTTATTAACAAAATGTGAATAACTTAATCCTTACAGATTCTATTTGATTGAACTTAACTTATCATACACATGATGAACATATGTGTTTGTCAAGTTCCGTTCAATACAATAGATCTATAAAGATCAAGCTATTCACATTTTGTTAATAACTTTGGTGTAAAAGCAGCTTTACGTAAATGATACTATGATAATACTTGAATAAATGAATAATGAATTTATTGCCAAATACAAGAAATATTTTTACAAACAAAATAATCATTGAATTACAATAGTTTTTGGCGTGAATGGAAAATGAATCATTGAGCTCCAGCCACGAGTATAAGTAAAAATAAATTAGTAAAAATAATTATTATTGCAACTCATCAATTTATCAACTACTGATAACTAATAAGTTTTTAACTAAATTATTTATTTAATCACATCTCATACCTTATACGTTATAGCATCTCTATAGCTTGGACTCTGATCTCCTTGTATTTGATGTGAGAAACTGAGAGCTGATTTCAATATAACTAATAACTTATGAGTTTTTAATTAATTTACCCATTAATTACAACTCATACCTTATACGTTATATCTTCTCCAGATCTTGGACTCTGATCTCCTTGTATTTGATGTGAGAAAACTGAAAGCTGAATTCAATACGTATTCACACTTCTTATGGCCGCTGATGTGGAAAGCCCTGATATTTCCTGGATTCTTATATTATGATGATGATGACTTCATCAAGATGTAATAGTGGACACAATTGGAGATATGGGAGTTTCTGTTTGGTGAGTTGACTAAGTACCTTTTTTCTGGCTATTTTTAAATCAAAGTGCTTAGCATCTTCTTTAACTTATGTTTGTCTGTGTATATGTTATCAAATTATGTTGTTGTGTATCAAGTTGAGATGATACTGTATCATGTGTGGTGATACTGTATCATTTTATGGTGTGACATTCATACACTATAAATACCATATGATGATAGTGTATCATTCCTACACTATAAACACCATAGAAAAAATAGCACAAGAAGATATCTCATGGTATAGGGCGTTTTATGTTCCAAATTTCAATGTTAACTCAAGCTGGTAGTCCTAGTAGTTGTTTTTGGTGAAGCTATGTGACGCTGGTAGTCTCTCATACTGTGTCGCTCTTACAATATCACCCAACATAACAGTAATAATAGAGAGTAGTCGACAGTAATCGGCTTGAGTTAACAAAACATCAGCTTGAAATTGGGATCATAAGCTACCTATACCATGGGATATCTTCTTATGCTATCTTTTCACTATAATATCATCCTTTAACTTATTAATGATTATGTTGATTATAAAATTGTAATAATAATTAATCATTTTAATAATTATTATGCCTTGTGAGCACTGTCTGTGAAAGTGCTTGGATCATGATTGTTTTATTTCTACTGATTTGGAAAATCTTATGTAAATCTTTATAGCTCCAATAGTCTATGTAGCTAATTTTGGCATCACACTTTGGAATCTCGTGCAATTTTCTGAATTACCGATGACTTTTCTACATTTTTTCTTAGGGTGATGCCCACATGAGCTCTAGGCTTGTGCGTGGGTAATAAGGCGGATGATAATTTATTAAGCTGTGTTTACACCGGAGTTAATAACAAAAAGTTATTAACTTGACTGAATCGTCAAAAGTTTCTCTTAACAGAAATTAATAACTCGTGTTTTCAACCAAAAATTCCTTGTTATTAAAGAAAAAGTTATTCACTTATGTTAATGATTTTTGTTATTAACATCAGTTAATAACAAAAATGTTGAAAACGTTTGTTATTAACTCTGGTGTAATCATATCTTAGTATTAATGGGAAAGTTTGACGTAAGACAAAATAAAATCTAAGATTTGATTGATTAATTTCAATGATTGGTGATATTATATTATTTGGCATCATCAATCCTATTGAAAGATTCCAACAATAATTCAAAATAGATTAATAATTTATTCTTATTCAAAACATCTGGACCTTACAATGAAACAATTATTGGAATTAGTGCCAGTTTTCTAAGAGCAGACCAAAAAATAACTCCATAAGCCGTAATGTTAACATATGTAGGCTACCTTTTTCTCAGGAACCATTTGAGGTAGATGTCTAAAATTGTGTACAGTACTACTTAGCACTATTATGAACACTTCAGCGAGAGGTGATTTAGAAATAATTTTTTGAATCCCATTTTAAATGCCTTTTTGCAAGTCAATAGGTCTACTGTGTTTTCGAGCAGTCATTCAGAAAAAAATCATATTTAGTGAAAAAATGGTTGAATACTGAAAAGCTTGTGCTAAAGTATGTAAGAAGGTCATGTTATTCAGTATTCAAAATATCAGGTTGATCAGTTGGATAAATCTCTAGTGAAAGGTACATATATTAACATGAAGGCTTATAAAGTTATTTTTTGGTCTGCTCCCCTTAATCTCACGAGAATCAATCACAGAAGCCTTCTCAGATTGATTAAATCTAATCACGGTTAAAAATGAACCAGCTTTTGTGCAACCGGGGGCCTTTGTGATTGAAGTATTTTAATAAGCTCATTTTCTCATGTATATTTCTCCATTCTAAGCCTTTGTATAATCAATTAATTGTATATTTATTTGATTGATTGAAGATTAGCCTGGATAAATTAGGAAAAAAATGTAAAATTGGTATATGGATCACCTCGTGTGACCAGGACTATTCAACCACTATACAGGACTAGGACTATACTAACCGCCTTGGTAGATACGTCGATTGCAATTTCTGATAATATGCTTTATCAAGTCCTGTATAATCATACTCAAATATATCTGAATATATTTGGTATAAATAATCAACACAACTGGTGATAAAATATCGAGTGACCTGGCTGGCTCAAGTCTGGCGTCAATAAAATACTGTAAATACATCAAATTTTGATATCAAGGTAGTCAATGTAGTATAATGATTGTGGAGAAGCCGAAATTTAATAATTTAAACCGCTTTGTTAGGCACGTCAATTGCAATTTCTGGTCATATGCTTTATCAACTGTCTAGCTTCGCAATCAGAAACAGGGGAGGCTAAATTACCCCAGTCAGTAATTCAGTCCATGACCGGCAGTCGCCAGACAGACTCCGTCAAAGTTTAAAACAATATTGAAACACAAATAACTTGAGATGGCTGTAGATAGTTCGTTTCATGTGGCTCTGTAGAAGGACTGCAATTCTAAATTATGAAACAGTCTCAAACTGTTGCACATGTCCACTGGTTTCATCATCTCTCAGTGAGTACAGAGGGTAGTTGATGAGTTTTTCACGTACCAGCCTACAAAACTTCCCTAGTCATTCAGAAAATCCCGACATCTCCTGTGGCCAGTATTCTGAATAAATATTTCAAACTAATAAATGAATCGCCCGATGTATCTCAAAGTTAGGGCCAATCGTTCTTGCGATGTGATTGTTCCCTCATTACAGTATAATTTTTTTTTTTTTGATAAATGGTTGAATTAGACTTTGTATGTGATCAAATATTATGTTTTGACATCCTAATGAAGTTGGGATTGTTAATTTAATATCTGATATGAAGTAATATTATTATTTATCCCCATATTAAAATCTATTTTCGTACAATCTTTTAACAGACCAACGTCGTTTGTTAGGTTTTATTTCTTCTTTCATGATACTAGCTATTGAAATAAATGGTGCATCTGCAATTTGTATATTTCTCTGATGATAGAATGACGCCATGGTTTAATTGGAGACTCGTGGATCTTATGATACTACCTATGTAGATTCTTATATTTCAATTTTCAATTTCAATTTATTTGTTTCAATGCACAACCTCAATAAATAGGTACATTTCACATATATTTTAATCCCTAAATTAATAAAAACAATATAAAAATCTTGAAGCAACCTTAATTTTTTAAAATAACTTGAAAAAATAAAATAAAGGGTGCTTAAAGATTTTTATATTGTTTTTATTAATTTAAAAAGTAGCCCAAGTGAATGAAATGTTTTTGTTTCAATCCCTCTAGCGTTTAGCTATTTGAGGGATATTAAAAAAACTACAATTCCCATTTACTAGGTTGCAATAATATCTTACATAAACAAATACAAATATATAATATATTGAATGAGTATTATTAACAAAGTGAATTTTGAAAATTCATAAATAATACTTTTAATAAAAAATTGCACCTTAAAAAATTCTTTATTAAATGATCGCTATTCTGACTAAACTATCGTGAGCTGCATTTTTACTGTAAAATCTAACAATATGTCTCAATCATTAATTATTGTAATGAAAAGTAATTTCATTTTTGTTTAAACTTCACCTTTTATTGCAAATGTTGCAACTCCAGAGGCAATGAATCCAAAAGATATGGAATTCTGCATCCTGGAGCTCTTTTACTTACCGTACGGTAGTTATTGTTAAATCTGTGGGGTCTATACATTCTGTTTCTCATTCCATATTTCATTAAATTCTTTAAATTGGTTTTTGAAATAGTTCCGTGAGACATCGGTATAATATGCTTTACAAAATATGGTAGGCTTACATAAGGTAGACTAATCTATCTTTTTATATGTACTATGGTTTTTTTATTACTGTTAATGTACACATAATATAATATCCTGTGAGTTTCTTGATTAGAAAGGTTATTTATTACTTTTTCACTGAAATACTGCTGGGAGGTGGTCGCCCGTCACACTGATAGGTTGCCATAAACATTCATACTATAGTGAGGTCCTCTTTTATAATGGCGGTGTTTGATTAGCAACGCTATTGATATCCTTGTCTATCATTCAACGAAGCGGATAGCGTTATCTCTTTCTCGCTTTGCTCTGTTGTCAGATTGTCTTTTAACAATGTTATTATTAATTAATTAACAAAATAAAGAATCTTAATTTTGAAATTATAAAAAAAATAATTTATTGATTAATAAAATATAATTGATTATTCTAAACGAGAATGAACTGTTAATATTACATCAATAAACCTATATAAGCTACCTCCCCGTGCCTTTAGTGGGTAATTTGCGCGCCTTGTATGTGGTAGCCCTCCTGAAACCCTGATTCACCGTTACCCGTTACAACCATGGTAGACTCAGTAGTAACCATTGACAGTTGATAAGGCCGACATTTGATAAGGCAGACAAACGTGTCTGAACATGTCTTGTCTTGACTAACTGGATCAAACACGTATAGTCACAATACTTCACATATTTGCTTATGAAGACATGTTTAATTGCAATATGTGAGTTGTGTCACAAGCAGCCATGTGAAGTATTCTGACTAAACGTGTCTGATCCTGTCTTGTCTTGACTAACTGGTGTGCTCCTAGCCTAATACTCTGTATAATAAGAGAGAGTAGGGTTGTGCTTGTTCGCATCAAAACATGCCAACTTGTGGATTACATACCGGAAAAACGGGAATGATTTAGATCTCCAAATTTGTTACATTTACTTACTTACTCTCAGGGCCATCTATATCTAGTCGACATTTGGCCACACCAACAAACTGTCTCCACGTAGTGCGCTCCTCAGAATCTCTTTCTGTCGCTCCAAGTCTGTCCATGTCAGTCTTGACCTGTTGTGTCTCCCACGGAGTCTTCTTCCTAGAGGGTTGAGTGTTGAAACTTGTTTCAGCTTGGACTCTTTTCCTCTTCTGAGTATGTGCCCAGCCCATTGTAATCTCCTACATTTTATTTGTACATATATTCTAAAAATATCAATTTCGTGCACCTCGAAGCCCAAATTTCAATTTTCACATATGTATGTCACATGATACCTCATATTGCATATGAAAAATCTCACACAAGGAATTAGTTTGTAGTGTGGCCGAGCTATTAGGTACCGTTTCAAGTGCAATGGCGAACGAACTGTTGTTTTCCAGTGCCTCAAGTTTAATGGCAGCAGGTTGAAGATATATCCACCCGCATATGCTGGGGACTTTTTGAACTTTTCAAGGCGGTGCTTGGGGTGATTGATATCGTTTATATTCCCTGTGTTGTATCGATGCTTGTCACCCCTTAATATGAGGGATTTTCTCTCTGGGTCAGGATAAGATGATATATTTATTGACAATAATTTTTAAAAGGCTGTTGCCAATGGTAAATACTCCTTCAACCTTTCAGGGTTTAGGCATCTCTGCCTGTTCCAAAACTCATATCTGCCCATCCTTTTCTTGGACGGCCTCGGTCTCTCTTGCCTACGGGCTCATAGTAAAGCACCAATTTTGGTAGTCTGTCTTCCTCTATTCTATTAACATGTTGGTACCATTTAAACCTACTCAAAGATATCTTTTCATTTATAGAAAAAACAGTAAGTTGTTTTCTTATTATCAGTATTTCTTAAATGATTTTCTCGGCTGCACCCTTATTTCAGGTGCCTGTAGTTTACTTTCCTTTGGCCCTGACAGCACCCTGGTTTCACACCCATATAAAAGGGTTAGTGCAGCTGTAGTTTTGTAAATTTTTTCTTAAAATTGACAAAATAAAATAAAATCAAACTTAAGATATAAATAATTATTGAACAGTTCCACATCAGTATTGATCAGGATCGTGGTCTCAAGAATATACAGTGAGATTACTGTCAGTAGTTGATATTCTTCAAAGAGCGGCTTACAGTGATCCAGTCTGTCATCTCCCAGTACTGTTGTTAGGGTCTTGTTTTGTATGACAAGAGTATCCTTTCCAGGTGTATGACTTGTGCAATGGCTGTTCACAAGAAACCCCCTTTCCAAGTTGGTTGTCCAGGCCCCCGCTAGAATATTTGCTCCTCTACCACCAAGATCTTCTCCTACTGATCGGTGATGCTCAGCCCCATGCCACAATCAATAATAAAACAATTTAAGAATAAAAAAGAATTGTACAATTGAAAAAAAACATTATACTACCTATCTATCTACATATCTGCATATGTGAAGCATTCATTTAGAATTGATTGAACAAACACTCGAGTTACATACAATGCCAGAATTACCAATGAATTGAAATGTTAGTATTGAGTTATAGGAAACCAAATAATATTATGATTGAATTGGAGTCTCCACAAGAGACAAGAATTCATTTGATTTATATAGCATAACAATAAAAATATATATTTCTGAAAACAATTGAGTGTGTGATAGTTTTTACATGATTTTTTCATTCATGTCTTTGAATATAACAATTCAAATCAACAAGTTGGTACCATTTAAACCTACTCTTAGATATCTTTTCATTCATAGAAAATACATTAAGTTGTTTCCTTATCTCAGTATTTCTTAAATGATCTTCTCGGCTGCACCCATATTTCAGGTGCCTGTAGTCTACTTTCCTCTGGCCCTGACAGCACCCTGGTTTCACACCCATATAAAAGGGTTGGTGCGGCTGTAGTTTTGTAAAATTTTAGTCTTCACATAAAATTGACGAAAAAAAATAAAATCAGATTTTCTGCTGGTATTTCCTTCTCTGCATCCTGCAATTGGATTGGAACCAGGTTTAATCAAGTAATTTAAAATTGTGCACCGAATTGCACCCAGCCCAAGCACAATTGGTGTTCTCACCCATTGACGCACGCACTCTCCACACCCACAAGGCACTACTATTCTGCATGCTTTGTTTATCATGCAAAATGAGCAGAGTGGCAGTTGGTGGCCACCAGGGTGTGCTACACTAGGCTCAAGGGGTTCTGAGTCCGCCTCTAGCTCCCTCAATTGTTCGGTGACGAACTCCAGAGGCGGGCAGTCCGCTAGTTCCCTGATATCTAAAACTGCCGGCTGCCGAAGGTAGTCAACCAAGCTCGGCCACTCGTAGCCGTCTGCATCCAAGCTCCAGTATCAACATGAATTCATAGAATATTATAGGATATATGGGACCCTGTTGCATGGGAAAATACAAGCCAATATTTTTTTAGTAATTTCCTATTCTAATAATCAGCTGACTACTAGTATTATAAGTTAGTTTGTATTTTAACATGTGATAGACCCCTAGCAACACAATTATTAGAATAGACACATAATAGGCACTGTGTGTTTATTACAGCTATGTGTCATGATGTCACTAGATGGTATAGGGAATCAAAAGTTTGAACTCTAGCGCTTCCGTGTTGGAGATAATAATTGTGTGAAGATCAGATAATGAAGGCTGAGCGCCTAATCTTCAATTCAAAAATATCTTACTTAGAATGAACCTCTTAGAACATACTTGGAATGAATAAAGCCAGTCTTTCTCATCCCTTCAATACATTACGGTAATCAACAGTTTTCTGGACATTTGAGTGATTTTCTTGTTTTATTTAAGAATTCAATTCATTGTCCACTTTTGAAATGGGAGTTGCTCTGGGTAAGCTTACATTAGATAACATCAATGTTGGTTTGTGAAGAAAATGCTGCAACGATGAAGCGGTGGGTGATTGATACCCAGGTGTTGCTCCTGGATGACTTCGCTCAGTCGTAATGTGGGCGGGGAAAGGAGGCAAGTCAAAGTTCCTCTTCCTTCTTCTTTGTGCCTCAGCTGGCGTAAACAGCACCTCCTGGTGCTTCTGACGGCGTGAAGGTCGCTCTCTTCTCTGATGACACCACTTTGATGTAATTTTGTATTGGCCTTACGGCCTCGGTTGTGTAGCCTTACGGCCTATTCTTCCAGTGAAGTAGGAAAAGGAAGGACAGACAGGATAGGGACGGCAGACAACGGTCCGCTGTGCCCTGGGGAGAAGGAAGAATAGGGACGGCAGACAACGGTCCGCTGTGCCCTAGGGAGAAGGAAGAATAGGGACGGCAGACAACGGTCCGCTGTGCCCTGGGGAGAAGGAAGAATAGGACGGCAGACAACGGTCCGCTGTGCCCTAGGGAGAAGGAAGAATAGGGACGGCAGACAACGGTCCGCTGTGCCCTGGGGAGAAGGAAGAATAGGGACGGCAGACAACGGTCCGCTGTGCCCTGGGGAGAAGGAGGACAGGGACGGCAGACAACGGTCCGCTGTGCCCTGGGGAAATGGAAGGTCAGGGACGGCAGACAACGTTCCGCTGTGCCCTGGGGAAATGGGAGGTCAGGGACGGCAGACAACGGTCCGCTGTGCTCTGGAGAAATGGGAGGACAGGGACGGCAGACAACGGTCCGCTGTGCCCTAGGGAGATGGAAGGACAGGGACGGCAGACAACGGTCCGCTGTGCCCTGGGGAAATGGGAGGACAGGGACGGCAGTCAACGGTCCGCTGTGCCCTAGGGTGATGGGAGGACAGGGACGGCAGACAACGGTCCGCTGTGCCCTAGGGAGATGGAAGGTCAGGGACGGCAGACAACGGTCTGCTGTGCCCTGGGGAAATGGGAGGACAGGGACGGCAGACAACGGTCCGCTGTGCCCTAGGGAGATGGAAGGTTAGGGACGTACGGCAGCCAACGGGCCGCTGTACAAGGACAGGAGGTCGGGGACGTACGGCAGCCAACGGGCCGCTGTACAAGGAGCAGGAAGGTTGTGAGTGGAATGCTGTGGTCTGGGGCTCGTCCGGCGTTTAAATACTCCCCCAAAGTGGAGGGTATGGAGTTGTGCCGCCGCCAGAGGCGGTGGAAATCGTCTCGATGCGCGGAAGATGGTGCGCCATTGGTACCTCCCTTATCTCCGCGGTTGGCTAGCTTTGCTGATAGTCGCGCGTCTTTCAATAATATTTTTAACTATTTCCTCGTCACAATTTTACTTTGTGACACCCCACTCCTACTTGGGGGGGGGGGGGGTTCGGAGCCCTCTATGGCACCACCTTAAAAGGCATGAGCCATCTAGGCATCACCTTAAGAGGTGTACACCTCTCAGGCATCACCTTAAGAGATGTATGCCGCTCGTTATGAGCAACATCTATGCCTGGTCCATGGGCACATATTTACACTTTCCATCTGGTAACCAGACTTTTATACGTGGTCGACCTGCTCGTCTGCGCTTACCAGGGTGTTGAGACTCGGTGACAGAAAACTGGATCCTTATTCCTTGAGGGACCTGGTGTGGGTTCCTGGGACGGTGGGACTACTTCTTTGATGGTCAAAAGACTGTGTTGGCTCTTCTACATCCATGACAATGGAGGGTGGTATCAACTTTTCCACATCACTCTTGGAGTTACCACTTGTGTTGGTGGCTGGGGCATGAGTTGTGGCCCGCCGTTCAGAGTCATTCATCTCATTCCTGTGATCCATCACTATGTTGCCCCAGGATGCTTGCCTTGGAACATATGACAACTCTGCCTTGCTATCAATCAAGGCATTAAGTTTGACTCTGTTCAAACCAACCTGCTTGAACATCCTTCTTTTCTGACTCTTGTTATTTGGAGATTTGAAGTCTACAGCTGATATTGTTGGGACTGCTGTTGTCTTAGTCCCCAATAAGAGAGATTGCAACATTATTAGCGGACTTGTAGGATTCAGTTGGGGAGGATCCCACTCTACCTCTCTCGTGAATGTGTGAATATTCACCCTGTTTTCACGCATAAATTCCATGCCTAATAGCAGATCTTGTTCAAGTCCTTCCATTATAGATGCCACTAGTGGAACTGTGATTTGTTCTATGGTCACATTAGTAGTCACTTTCCCATTTAATGGGGTTGACCGTCCATCAGCTAATATCGCGCGGTGACGTGCTGGTTCTTTCCGTATCATCCCTATTTTCCGGATGACTTCATAGACCTCGTTGCTCATATAATTAGCTTCAGCACCCGTATCTAGCAAGGCCTGACACTTTTTACCGCCGATTATTACGGCAATGAATAGTCTGTTGTCTCTTGATGACTCTTCAATCACAGGAATCCTGTGTGCTGTTCGCATCACTGCTGTCTTGTTCGGAGTTTTATTCTCCTTCTGCACATCACAGACACATTTCAGTGCTCTCTTTCCACTCCTTTTACATGGTGGGATATCGGTACAGTGTGATCTCCAGTGCCCCGGTCTCTTGTATTGCCCACACATGGGTTCAGACTCACTAAGAGATGGTCTGTTACTAGTAGGGGTTATAACTGTCTCAACCTTGAGCCTTGTAATCTTTTTCGTGTCCTCAATCATGTGAACTCTCGAATTCTGTCTATTCTGTTTCTCCTCTGCTTTTATTTGTTCATACTCCCTCGCGAATTTTTCCAATTCGTTGATACTATGAACATCTGATTGCCGAATATACTATTTGTACCGTGGGAGGAGATTCTTATACACTCTCTGTAATTTATTCTCGTCTGTAAAACCTCCTCGACGCCTCATGAGTGTCAGTACATCTTCGAGAAATTCGTCAAACGAAATTGAAATTTATTGCCAAAACAAAATTACAGTATTATAATATATTAAGTTACAAAGTGTTAATAAATAAGCAAAACTCAAACTTAATTATTAGATCAAAACTTAATTTATCTTTATTTTGGCGACTGCTGGCATAAGTAAGAACTTGAGAGCCAGCAGTGAGTCTACATTATTAGATTTAACAAGTTTAGCGCTTAACTAAAATTTGTAGAATACTTATTCTATTTGGCTTTTTAAATAATTATATATATATATATGATTGAACATCATCAAAAACTTACAAATAACTAAAGAATACTTAAGAGTAGCTAAATCTATTGTAGAGTTAATTTAAAAAAGAAATTCCTGTTTATCCACTCTTCCACAGTTTTGTGATATTACCAGTTGTTTTTCTATAATGAAATTTGACGGCACTAAGTTCATGAAAAGATTACAGTAATAAAAGAATTGATGCCTACATGTAGTGAGCTTGATCAAATGCATATTGTATCTATTGAAATGATTTACTCGCATATTGTAAGGGGTAGTGCGAGCTGAAAATAGAGAGTGATTCTTGTTTATGTAGAGTATTACGGTTTTCATGAACGTTTGCCTCAATGTGGTACATCAAGTTCAATAAAATATCTCGGCTTGGGTACAAACGTGGTCTCCCTAGAGCTGCTCTTATAATATGTTTTTGGAGGACAAACAGTTTTCTCAAGTGCATATCAAAAGCTCCACCCCACACCTCAATGATATATTGGAATAAGGAATGTGCATATGCAAAATAAATTTTTCTTATTATCTCCCTGTTTTTAATTTTATTTATTTTATAGAAAATATAGATGAGATATTTCAATTTTAAGCAGAGGTACTCTAGGTGAATGTTCCATTTGATATGGCGATCTACAAAAATACCAGATATTTTATAGATTGCACTCTTTCCAAAGGTATATTTTCGTGGGTGACCTCATTCATTATTTGGGTGCCATTGTTATTTTTCTTTGATTTTTTTATAGAAAGTTCAAGATCTATTGATGGTTGACCAATTACGGTGGGTGAGAAAGTTATATATTTAGTTTTCTTTGCATTTAGGGTTAGTATATGATCTTCAAGCCATTGTTGAACTATTTTCAAACCATTATTTGCAACTTTGAACGTTTCTTCCCATGTGTCTCCGCTAAAAATCAAAGTTGTATCATCGGCGAAAGATAAAATAGCACAATTTTCTAGGTTTAATTTTAACAGGTCGTTTACATAGATGAGAAACAAAATCGGGGATAGTACTGTCCCTTGAGGAGTACCGAACTGAGAGGTGTAACTGATGTCTGTCTGTCCATTTAAAGTGAGATACTGTTTCCTATTCGACAAGTAACTTGAGAATAACTTATACACAGAACCTCTTACACCCCCCTGTCCAGCTTATAGAGGAGTATGTTGTGAGGAACTGTATCAAAGGCCTTGGATAAGTCCATAAAAATAGCCAGTGTTTTTTTGTTTCTATTAAAGTTATCAAAAATTATATTGTTGAGATGGATTACCGCATCTTTGGTTGAACTATTTGCTTGGAAACCATATTGATTGTTGTCAATGATTTTATGTTTATCTAGGAACTCATTAATCTGATTTTCAAAATTTTTCTAGTATTTTAGAAATATTACTCATTAAACTAATCGGTCTGTAACTATCCGGGTTTCCAAGGTCTCCAGTTTTTGGTAATGGTATAATTTTAGCTTCTTTGAATTTTTTAGGGAAATATCCTTCGCTCAAACATTTGTTAAATATATGAACTAAAGGTGAGGTTATAGAGGGTGATATTTTTTGAGGAAAGGTCCTGTAAAGTTATCAACACCTGGTGTAAATTTATTCTTGAGTTGATCTATTAATACTCTATTTCATAATCGTTTGTGGGAATGAGGAAGATACTTTTTACATTAGGGTTTGCTATTGACTTGAGAATCTCTATATTGTCTGTATTATCGGTTATCTTTTTAGCGAACGATTGTCCAACACCAGCGAAATATTTATTAAGAGTAGTAGCATCTAGATTTATTGATTTTGAATTTTTTTTCAAGTCGAGTAGTTCATTAATGTATTTCCAGGTTTTTTTAGAATCGTTTTTGTGTTCCTCGAATTTA
>NC_052519.1:8076828-8169437 GCF_014356525.2 Nilaparvata lugens
GAGTCTGAAATTAATTCACAGAGATCATGTTGGAGCAGATATTTCTTATAAAGATTTCGTTAAACTTTGTCATACAGTTTGGAATCGTAAACCTCATAATTTTCTAACTATTATGACCGAGTGTGGAATTAATAGCGGGAAGTACCGAGATTCGCTCGATACGTTTCTTACCGTTCAGTAGAGATTAATTCTTTGTGCAGTCATGTTGTCATACAGCAGGAAGCTGAATAGAAAGGAGGTTGGTTTAATCGAAAAGATTAAGAAATTGAGAAAAGTAATTAGAGAGAAGCATAAAAGCTTAGTCAATTTTGAAAAGCGATCGGAGGAATATAATAGGAAAACGCTCTCCCCGTTGATAGAGCCCATAATTGAACTGGGAAAAAACAAATTCTCACACTCTGATGTAAAACCAAAAAAGGAACAAGTAAAAGAGGAGAGTATGGAAATTGATGATAATGAGGAGGGAGATGAACAGAGTTATGAGAGTTCAGCAGACAATTTTTTAAGCTCGACTAAATTTGAAAACAGTTTACTTGGTTCTAGCAGAAACGACGATGTGCTGTCACATATCTAAAAACGTTTCATGCGGAAAAACAGAATAATTCAATCAGTTATGGAATTTCATATAATTCTAAAGATGACGTGTATTATATTGGTAATCAGCAAGTAATATTTGTTGATGGTTATATAGATATTGATAGTGAAAGATTTCGATTAACACACGGTCTACTTGAGTTATTATTCAGTGCGAGACCAAACTCAAATCTTTATAATCAAAGAGATCTGGATAAGTATAAAAAAATCTTAACACTTACAGGTATACATTTAGATCGAAGAGGCTATGTTAAACGAAATCAGGGAATTAAATCGCAAATGATTCAAAAGTTATTTCCCAGTAAAAAAATTAGTAAAAAGAAGGGTTGGGGTTTATTGAAATTTGCAAAAAATAATTCTCATGATAGAATTTATCAATACTTTGATAATTTTGACGAATTAGTGGAAAGATTAAATTTACTCTATTCCTCAAAAGCTAGTGGGAACACTGGGCATGATGTGGAAATTGTGAGTATAATTGAAGAGCTAAAAGAAGCAAAATTAATTGTTTAGTGTCACGATGACTCTACATCAATTCGGACGAATTGATACACCTAGCGGAGCTAGTCTTACGTGTGATATTGACTCGATAACACAGAAGATAATCGAATCGATAAATCAGCAAGGAGAAATCAACAAGCGAAGCTGTGAAATTTTATTTAGATTCACAAATAACCAAACTCGTTTCGGAAAATACAAAGAATATTGGAGTGAGCATAATTGAAAGAGAACATATTCTAAGCACGTTACAAAATTTCAGTAGTAATATCGATAAAGCTATTGGAGAGAGAACTCAAACTCTAGAGAGTGCTTTAGGAGAAGTGAAAACTTTAACAGACAGCTTTTCATCTCAGTTGCTCAGTATTAACAACGATAAAGTTGATAAGGCTTATTTAGATGAAAAATTAAAAGCCGTATCAGATAAAATTAAGAATTTGGAGGTGCTGGACAGAAACTATCTCAATACTAAATTGAAACACACCCATCGGGAATTGATAAGCAATATTTAGAATCTACTTTGCAGAAATTGATTAGTTCTTCATTAACAAAGGAAGAGTTTGAAAAACGATTATCTGAAATGGCGAGTGCAATAAAAGCTAATATTATGGAGGGTATTGAGCAGTTTATTACAAAAGATGCTATTGCTATTCTGATTAATCAAATTGCAGAAAAGTATGCAACTAAAAATGATATTGGAGATTTTATTAAGAAAAACGAGATGGCAGACGCTGTGAAAAGCGTTCGTGATGAAATAGCTGAGGCAATTAAAAATTCGGAAGAGGGTGCTGTCATGAGACTGCAATGTTCGGCCCCCTTCATTGACTACCTAAGCCTATTCATACACAGAATCGCATTAGATATTGTATCAAAATATGCCGAAGTTTCTTTCCATATGAATTGGATTGAAGCAAAGGATCATGGGCTTAACGAACATCAAGTAGTACAAATTATTACAGAAAAAATGGATTTGGTCAAATATAAAGACTTTATATTGGCGCCGAAAACATAAAATCTTGAGTTGAGTGTGAGAGAGTGAACGTTTCAGTCTAGACGAGTGTGATTGATTGTATAAACACATGTGTGAGAGAGTGAATGTTTCAGTCTAGACATTTTTGAGTATATCGATAAATCTTTTAAAGGTTGAGTGAGACAGCACCTATAGTTTCAAATTACAGTCTAGACCACCATGATTGACATTTTTGAGCAATCAATAAATCTTTAAAAAGGTTGTACGAGTGAACTTCAACACCTATAGTTTCAAATTACAGTCTAGACCACCATGATTGACATTTTTGAGCATATCAATAAATCTTTAAAAAGGTTGTACGAGTGAACTTCAACACCTATAGTTTTCACCCTAGTCATTTTTGACTATATCGATAATCTTGAAGAAGGTTGAGGGTGTAAACTTTAATGACTAAACACTTGTCACATAAATCGATTTTTTTCATGCAACGGTTTTCGATGCAGGAGTTATTGGGGTTATCAAACGACCTCACAGGGAGCAGAGCAGATGAGAGGCATGCGTGAACGAATGCACGTGTCACTTTACTCTAAAGAGGTGATATCTTCCCATACTAGATTCCTTCCTTTCGTAATGCTGGTGAGAAACGTTTCACACTATAGGTACGATCGATCAAAATGGAAGATAGTTACTTCTTGTCTCCTTTACTCGCTTTCGTAATAAAGAAGGGTACGGGAAAGAGGTGTGACGAGTAAAAGAAGAAATGCTGCTTGTGAGAAGCGAAGGCGGCGTATAACATTAGCATAACATTCTTCCTTTACTCGGCTTAGAGAAGGGTGTGGGAAAGAGATAAGGATCAATTGAGCCTGTCATCGTAGTAGAGATTGAGCCTGTCATCGTAGTAGAGCGAAATGGATGCACTTCAATTTGTTAGTATAGCATTAGATGTAGAAAGAATTTCTCAATTGATTCTTATCTCCTTTCCTTTCGGAAAGGGTGCGGGAAAGAGATGGCACGAGTAAAAGAAGGAGATCTCTATCTCTTGAACCTGTCATCGTAGTAGAGCGAAATGGATTCACTTCATTTGTCAGTATAGCATTAGATGTGAATATGAATTCACTTTAATTTGACACCAAAGGAATTTTTCCTCTCAAAGATTTTTTCCCCACATCTATCATTCACCACAATCTGTCAGTACGCATTAGATGTAGAAATATGGATTCACTTCATTTGACAGTAGAGAGAGGGAATTTTTTCCCCTCCTAAAAGGGAAATTTTTGTTTTTTCCCTCACCTGGAGAGAGAGAGAGTATCTTACCCCCCCACCACCACTGGACAGGGGGAAGGGGAAATCTATTTTTAGAAAGAGAGAGAAAGATATATCTCCCTCTCTCTCTCTCTCCCCCTCACCCCACTGGACAGGGGGAATGGGAAATCTATTTTTAGAACACCCCCCGCCCTACAGGCGGGGTGAAGGGGAGGAGGGATGGACTAGGGGAGAGGGGGGAGGGGGATCTCGAGCAAAAAAGTCAGTCTCACATCTGACCTTCTCTACTTAATTATTGCTGAAAATAAATTGCAATCGCGCTAATGCCCAGTTAAGTCCTTCACGAATGCAGACGGACATAAAAAGTTATTGTTCACCTTCCGGTTCTGCAAAACGTATCGGTCAAAGAGTTCACCAGAAGCAGTCCTGCAAAGTGCTAAAAAACAATTAATAGTAAAAAGTGACATGGAGTTGGGAGAATTTAAAAAGTATTTCGAGGTGTTCGAAAAAAAATTAGAAGCTATGGACAAAAAGCTTTCAGACGTGGCGACAAAGTGATATTTCTTCCCTCAATTCAACTATGGGATCGATTATAGAGGACAATAAGGTAGTAAAACAGGATATAAAAACGTTGAAACGTCAAAATAAAGATCTTCAAAAACGTGTCGTCGGACTGGAGGATCGCAGTAGGAGAAATAATTTGGTGTTCCGGGGACTACAGTGTGATGAAGCTGCTAATTGGACAAGCATTATTAAAAATTTCTGTGTCGAGTACTTGGGTTCACGTACAGACCTTTGCGTGAATAGGGCTCATCCTCTGGGAAAATTCAAAAAAGGTGGGCCAATTATCGCACATTTTCCAATGGACAGTGATATCAATTACATTTTGGATAATGCAAAAAAGTTAAAGCATACTAATTACTTTGTTCACAAAGACTATTCGATTGAGACCAGAAATTCTAGAGCCAAGCTACTCAGACTAAGAAGAGAAATACTCAAATTATTCCCAGACGAGAATGCATACCTCGTACATGACCGATTAATCGTGAGACAACTAACATTCAAGTGGGACGAGGATTGCGGTCTTGAATGCGGAGGCGAGGATGGCAGAGCCAAGCTGGAAGAGATCGTCGGGGACCGAGCTGCGCTGATTTTGAGCACCGTGAACGAGACCACCCGGGACCACCGAGAGACCAGCAACCAATCAATAAATGAAGTGAAACCGTCAGCCGGAAAATGGACAATACTTGTGAGCTAGGGATAGTTGTGTATAATGTGGCTGGTTTGCGAGGTAAGCCTTATAATGATTTGTTCAACTTTCTAAGAAAATTCGATTGTTTTATTTTATTGGAAACATTTATTGAAGAGGAAAAGCAGGAAGAGTTTATGGATATCTAAAGGGATATAAGGTATTTTGGGATTATGCAATTAAGGGTCTCGAATGGGCAGAGCAAAAAAGGACGACTTTTATGCTATAAAGAGACCTGTGATGATAATAATATGAAAAATATAAATGATACATTAATTTTAGAGATCATAAGAAATGATAGAAAAACTTACATACTACCGATTTATCTCAGTGGAGGGTCCGAGAATGAATGGAATAGGGAATATAATTGTCTATGGGATTATTTATCTGATGGGATGATACTAGTAATTTAATTATAATGGGAGATCTAAACGGTAGGGTGGGTGATTTGCAAGTGATCCCACAACATGTTATTTACGAAGATACTAGAATAATTGTACTAGAGTTACCAAGGACATGACAAGTAATCGTAAAGGGGAGAAGATAATAGAATTATGCGATGAGTTCAACTTAGCTATTATGAATGGCAGGATTGAGGGTGACGCGCATGGAGAATTCACATATATCAGTAGCAGAGTACAACAGTAATTGATTTGTGCTGTGTTTCATTAGAGTGTCTAGATATTGTTGAAAATTTTTGCGTAATCAATGAATGTTTCTCAGATCATATGCCCATTTGCGTAAAGTTGAAACGAACAGAGATTGAACGCGATTCTGTAAACCTGCTGCCGAAATTGAAATGGAAACGATTAGACGATTATCAGTTTGCTTCAAAATTATCAGAAAGAGCTAGTCGATTAAGTCATATAGGCCTACCTCAGAATTTAGATAACGCTATGGCTGTACTGAATGAGCTTATCATCAATTCGGCAAGCGATAAATTGATACCTAATCACAATAAGAATATGTTTAGGAAGCAAAGCTGGTTTGATAGAGATTGTGAAAAATGTAGATTAAAAATGTTTTCCCTTTTAAGATTGTTTAGAAAAACCAGCTCTGAAGTAGTAAGACACAATAATTTGAGAAGATATTGTATGCGATGGAATCTAGAATTGAATATGACCAAATCAAAAATAATGGTGTTTAGGAGAGGAGGAAGACTGAGGAGAGATGAGAGGTGGTATTATGGAGAGGATGACTGGAGGTGTGAAGGAATATAAATATCTGGGAGTTACTTTCACACCTGCTCTATCGATGCGTCCACATTTTAAAAATAAAGTAACAACAGCAAAATTGGTATAAATAGTGTATGGCGTAGGCTTATCTTAAATGACGAGGTACCAATCTCTAGCAAGTGGCATGCTTATAATGCTACAAGCAGAGCAGTGGTGACTTACGCGGCTGAGGTGTGGGGTTACGTGCAATCGGAAGAGTTGGAAAATTTTCAAAAGTTTTTTTATCAAGAGATTGCTATCCCTACCAAGAAATACGCCGAACTACGTCATTTACCTTGAAGCTGGAGTGGATACAATGTGGGTGAATACTTTTGTCCTACACTTCAACTATATATTAAAACGCTTGCGCTGCCTGAGCATAGATTTCCGCGAATCCTCAGTGAAATATTCATCAAGAAGAAATGTGGTTGGTATGGAGAATGGCTGAGACTTTGTAGAGATAAAATATAGACTGGCCAGATAATCTGCAGGAAAAGCGTGAGTGGAGCAGAATGGGTCAGCTATTGGTCACTAAAATTACAAACGGTTCGGGGTAAGTGGTTGGATAGGGCTAATGCTGCGCAATTTCATTCCATATATGCTCTGTTGAATAAGGAGGAAAGTCTTATAAGAGAATATATAATGATAGGAATAAGCGGAATTTTATAAGTATTATTTTCAAAGCTAGAGGAGCTCTATTCCCGCTGAATTACAGACCGGAAGACAGGAAGAATTACACAGATGTTCAATGTGCAATAGTCAGGAAAACGAGGACATGTTTCATTTTTTAGGTAGATGTAAAATTCTAGGAGAGATAAGAAGACATGGTTCAATAAGTAGACTGGAAAGAAGAGAGGTCATAGAATACTTGGATGGAAAGAATTGAAACTTTTGGTGGGGTATGTGAGGGCGGCTCTGAGGTATAGAAAGCAATAATAGAAGAGTTCAATTATTAATGCTTTAATTTTTATCCTCTAACCGTTGGTCATTCTCTCTGTGATAAATGGATTGTATTATAAATATGAATCTTTGGTCGTGTATACTACTACCGAGAGCATCATCACATATAACAGTAATATTAATTAGATAAAAACGGGTGTATTTTATTATTATTATTTTCTTCTTTTATTTATCCTTTTTCTCTATCCTCATATGAATCAGGTGATAGTTCAATATTTGACATTTAAAATCTATTCTTTCAATGACAGTGTTTAGTTATGAATCGCAAACCAAGCCAATTTTATATATTATTTTTATTATTACTTATCATATAATTTATGAAAGCTTTTTCTTGTCTCAAGAGTTGAGTATTATAATTATCAAGTTCGGCTCAACTTCGGCTGACGGCAAAATGCCATGCCTAATGAACTGTTTACTTCCATTCTTCTACAACGATGATTATTCTTTTCAGGGTGCCCCGAGGATGCATATTACATGGGGGGGAGAGAGTTTCTTATTCGTGGGGGGAGGGTGTGTTCACCCGGTTATCATAACAATACTTTCATCTTTTAATTTGTTTCTTTCATAGCTTCACTGCTTTCACATTGAGTTTTTGCCTATTGTAAATACCAACCAATATGTGATATGCGAATAGATACTATAGATATTATAGACTAACATGATAGAACATAATTTCAACTTAGATTACATCCTCATCAGTATTTCCAATGTTCTTTTAAATGATATTTTATGATTTGGAATGTTTACTCAAAATCAAGAGGAAGAAGACCTCCAATGATATAAAATGAAACACATGTTGCAATCTCTTATTATGACAATAATCCAAGGTTATGCTCCACGAAGTTCCATGATGATTTTGCAATTAAATATTCGCAATTGCATTTCTTTTGTTATTCCAAATTCTCCAATAACTCTTCAGTTAATTATAATTAAAATATAATTATATGATAGATTTTGAATATTAGCATTAATAATTAGAGCTTACACATAATATTAAATTCATATTCATAATCATATTATGATGACTGCTGCAATAGATTAAAATATCAATATTTCAATATCTTTGTCTTTTCAAGTTTTCTCCAATTTTTGAATGAGAAAGTAAGACTTTTAAAGATACAGAGAAATTTTAAGACTTTCAAGATACAGAGTATTAAATACAGACTTTTGAATACCGATTTCCATTCAAGATGATTCACTGAAGTTTATACTTTTGACCAAGCTTGTACTTGAAATCGTTTTGGATAGGGCCTATGAGATACTTAAGTTTCACTTCAATTGAAATTTCGTTGGGTTACTAACCCCCTCCCCCGTCTATGCGTTCTTCAAATTCTTGGGTTCTCTCTAAATCAATAAAATTATTGTGTGGGGGTCCCAAAAAAGCTAGTGATGTAGTATGACTGACGAAAATTTGTATAGATGGGGAGGAGTGTGTGTAGAAGCTTATTTTTTTCTGAATCAATGGGGGGGAGGGTAAGGGGTCAACCGATTAAAGCAAGTTTGATAATGATGTTGATGTGTTGTGAAAATCATTACTTCAATACTTCAGTATCTTATCATTTAGAACACTTTATAAAACTTTAATAGCATACACTTGATAATACTCGATAATACTAATATACTTAGCAATACACAAAATTGGTGGAGAGGCTACTGATCCATGACAGACGGCAATCATAAATGTGGTGATTTAAATTTCGACAATGTATAGGATGTATTGGGCCATCTATACATGGTCGAAGACTCAAGATAATACACCATAGCTCTCCAGAATCGACATCCATTCACAATTTAAAACTACTATAAACTAGAACTTCGCTTTGCTCTTTGAGTAGGAAATAGAATTAGTGTTAAGAAGCCAATCTAATAAATGAATTCTATATAATAAGAAGCCGATTAATTGTGATATTGTGAAATTGAGTGGGTATAATTGCAGTTGTTTTTCGTGTATCAGGTTTAAACCTGAGGTTAAATTCTTAAAATATTTTTTCATTGAAGTTCCTGGCTCATAGTTATTAGTTGCTAAAATTGGTGACGATTGCTGAGAATCTGTGCATTTGGATGAACGAATCCACTGTAACTTCCCAACTAATTACAGATTCAAATAGATGTTCAATAGTAGTATAATGTCAGTAAATTTTACAGGAGAGGAGAAACTCTCCGCTGTTTACATTGGTGCACAATGGTGGGATAAACTGCAAGAGTGTCTTTCAAACCTCATGTCTAAGAAGTAAGATAAGAAAGAAGTAAGGATAAGAAGTAAGAACTCCAGTTAGTTCTTAGTTCTTGAAGACCTAAACTTCATTCTAGTTCTTTGTAATTAATATTCCACGTTGTGCCATGAAGATTAACTAAGTCATGGTATAAAGAAATTCTCGGCGACATAATTGATATCGGTGTTGAGGTGAAGAGGTTTATAGAACACCTCCACCGGTTACAGATTGATATCCGGTGTGAGGTAAATTGGTTTATAAAACACCTCCACCGGTTCATTATAAAAGATTTTTCTAGTACTCAATGTATTGATATCACTGCGACTTTGATGTTGCCTCTTCTTACAAATAAATACTTCCCTCTCAATGGAACACTTGAAGAAAATGTTTGCAAACTGGCTAGGGAAACAATAGTCCCATCTGTACTCCCAGAATTCGAAGAAACTATACTGTGAGGGTCAGCTATTGTTGTAGATATTCTTATTGTTATAAATATTTGAAACTTTCCTTCGAAACCTTCCAGATTGTAGACTGGACAGACAATAAACCCTCTTGTGAGAAAAGCACCATGTTCCTTCCGAAAAGAGTTTCAGCTAGAAAAGGTTTTGTTATGGAATATGTTTGAACCTCCGATAACATCCTATGTTTTTGGCGACCCATTTCCCTCTTAGCAGGTCACTTTCGACTCATTTATGTAATTCGAACAAGAATGCAGCTTTCAAAGCCAAACAGCAATACAAACATGGATACAAAGAACTTCTTTCCTCTTCAAAGAAGATGAGTGAATATTTCAAGATGATAATACAATATTGTCCATATATGATTTGCTAATAATAAGGATGGAGAAGAGAATAATTACAATCATATTACTTTCTCTCATAATCTTATAATCTTATAATCTTATAATATTCATTCGCAAAGTTGAAATAGATCTTTCCTGTTGAATCTCTTATAAAAAACGTGAATTATCTCAATTTCCGAGTTTCAAAAATGGCCATGAAAATTTTTTTGTGGAATCTATCGATTGGAACTCAACAGTTATGTAATCAGGGTGATTCCCCCTGCCTAGAACTGTGGTTCTCACCTCTCAAATTTTCAAATTCAGTATTCTTTTGGTGAAAACGTGAATTTTCTCGATTTACTAGTTTAAACTAGCCATAAATAAAAAATAAATTCATACATTTTCAATAATATAACAATATTCAAGGTTTACAAAATGATACCTCACTAAATAATATATGTGTCGAGGTTATCATCAAATTAATACTAATTTATGCTACAACAGATAATACAAAAATTCCAAAAAATCTAAAACTATATCTATTACCCTAAGCATCACCTAGTACAAAGATACTAAACCGGTACAAAGTACTAACGATACTTCTACCTATAAATTACCTTATTTAAAAAGAATACTACTTAAATCTAAATCCTACTTACTATTAGTTCCTCACTACTTTGTATCCCAATACTGAATAACCAATTTCTAATTTTTCTTTTGAAGCTATTGAAATTTTCCTCTCCTTTGATTTCTAATGGTTTTCTATTAGATATTGTAGGCCCTAAATATCCTAGTAAAGGAAAATAATTCCGTATTTAATTTTTTCATTATATAACTTACTGGTTCTGAATCTACGATAACCTCCTCTTCATAGAACTTTCATAATCGATGATCTATAAGCATATTTTTGTGCTCATCTGACCAAAATACATTTCGTTTGTAGGACTTCAAGGGAATTATTTTTTTGAATCCTGTTGTTCCAAATATTTACATGGAACTATTGTCATAACTCATAAGGAACTGTAGAACTATTGATTCTACATCCAGAACAGTCAATTTTCAATGTAGTTCTGGATAATGTTCTTCCAACTTTACACTGGCGTTGATAATTAATAGTAAAGTCAAGCGCTGGCTTATCTTCGACCTCTATTATTCGTAGTTTTGCATGCATAAACTCTCAATAATTCTTATATTCTATATTTAATCCATACATTAAGAATCAAGGGAGAGAAAGATAATGATTACAGTGTGGACTAATGGCTAACTAATTGAGTTGAATGAATATTTTTTTAATCAGCTTATAATTCTGAAAATTTTCATCTGCCATTTTAAAAGTATGTCAATAGTTTTTTCAATTTCAAATTTGCATTTTATAATTATTTTCATATTGTATTCGATTGTTTTACAACATCTGTGATTGATCATTGAATATATTTATTATTCTGCGATTTGAATGATTTATTTATAACCATCCATAATAAGTATCATCCTCCTCCTACTCCTCTTCCTCCTCCACCTCCTCCTCCTCCTCCTCCTACCCCTCCTCATCCTCCTTCTCCAGAGTATGATAGCTGATGGCAAATGCATTTGAATGCATCAATCAATTGACCACATCATGTAAGATTTACCGATCAACTAGGTTCATTTTCAATAAAGACGTGCAATCTATGAGCTCATTCCAGGAAATACAAGTATTAGATAGTTGTTTCCTCCTAAAGAATGTCTCCTTTTGTCAAATGTGGTGCATATATGTGAGTGGGTGAGTGTGCGTGTTCATTGAATCATAGGTATATGCTTAGTTTTGCCATGTGTAGACAAGGAATGTCAAAGTCAAGGACCAACTAGCGTCGATGAGACGGCGGCCCAGTATTAGTCTTCAAAGGCAAAAACAACCCAAAAAAAAAACTGGAAAATAGATTCTTCTCATACGTGAACACATAGTTAAGACTAATCTAACATGATTAATGTGCCTGCCTGATTTTCCCTCTGCAAGTCTACAGAAGAGTTAGAACAATATCTGTCACATAAGTGTTATGTGAAATTTCTTCCCCGAAGATTGTATGTTCCAAGTTTTTAAAACTGACTTAATCATGGAAAGAGTAATTAAAAATGCTCTACAACATTTTTTTGTATATAAAGTCTTAAAGCTATTCCATGTCGGAGCCGGCAATACTGGTACAGAGAATTTATAATACAATACAAGAAGAATCACACAAAGAATGTTTCGTCTATCATAAGTCAATAAATCAATTTTCAAGCAATCGTTCCAATATGTAGCTCCAAAATACTCCAATCAACTACCATACGAAATTAAATCATCTAAAAATATTAAGTCTTTTTACTTTCCTTGCCCTATTAACATAGGTAAGGAAAGTATTGGTTTCCGAAAAAAATTAAGGTACCCCAATATACAAGTTTCTATACGTTTCAAAGTCCCCTGAGTCCAAAAAAAGTGTTTTGGGTATTGGTCTGTATGTGTGTGTGTGTGTGTATGAGTGTATGTGCGTCTGTGTACACGATATCTCATCTCCCAATTAACGGAATAACTCGTAACTTGGAACTTAAGGTCCTTACACTATAATGATCCGACACGAATGATCAAATGCAATACAAGATGGCGGCTAAAATGGCGAAAATGTTGTCAAAAACAGGGTTTTTCGTGATTTTTACTTTCCTTGCCCTACTACCATAGGTAAGGAAAGTATTGCTTTCCAAAAAAAATTAAGGTACCCCAATTTCAAGTTTTCTATACGTTTCAAGGTCCCCTGAGTCCAAAAACATGATTTTTGGGTATTGGTATGTGTGTGTGTATGTGTGTGTGTATGTGTGTGTGTGTGTGTGTGTGTGTATGTGTGTATGTCTGTGAACACGATAACTCCATTCCTAATTAACCGATTGACTTGAAATTTTAAACTTAAGGTCCTTATACCATGAGGACCCGACAATAAGAAATTCAGTAAAATTCAATTCAAGATGGCGGGAAAAATGGCGGATAATTACTAAAAAACCATGTTTTTCACGTTTTTCTCGAAAATGGCTCTAACGATTTTCTTTAAATTTATACCATGGATAGCTATTTATAAGCCCTATCAACTGGCATAAGTCTCATTCCAGGGAAAATTTCAGGAGCTCCGTAATATTCTTGAGAAAAATGGCGGATAATGACTAAAAAACCATGTTTTTCACGGTTTTCTCGAAAACGGCTCTAACGATTTTCTTCAAATTCATATCATGGATAGCCATTTATAAGCCCTATCAACTGGCATAAGTCTCATTTCAGGGAAAATTTCAGGAGCTCCGTAATATTCTTGAGAAAAATGGCGGATAATGACTAAAAAACCATGTTTTTCACGGTTTTCTCGAAAACGGCTCCAACGATTTCCTTCAAATTTATACCATGGATAGCTATTCATAAGCCCTATCAACTGGCATGAGTCTCATTGTTGAGAAAATTGCAGGAGCTCCGTAATATTCTTGAGAAAAATGACAGTTACTAAAAAACCATGTTTTTCATGATTTTCTCAGAAACGGCTCTAACGATTTTTTTCAAATCTGTACCCTGTATAGTTATTTATTAGCTCTATCAACTGACATGAGTCTTTTTCCTGGGGTACTAATGGGGGATTCCACACAATCCTTGAGAAATGGACTTTGTAACCTCGTTCTCGTGCATGAGATAGGTAGGTACACGGTTTTTACTTCTTCTTCTTCCATATACCGTGGGTACGGTGGGTAGAGCAGTTTATAAAAAGAACACAGTCATAGTCAAGATCTTTCATCTGTAGAACAGCTGTTTTGACGAATTTCAAAAAAAATCATTGAATTTCACAATTTACATAAAGGAAAAAGTACTCTGAAAACAATTATTGTATATACACATATACAGTAGTCTTATCGTAGTTGCAAATATGTTGCCGTCAATCGTCATTATGTTATTCCCCTAAATTATTCTCGTTTGATAATGAGGCTTATAGTTCAATGAGCAAGGAAAGTTGTGTGAGTGTACCACACCAGATTTTCTCAAGAACGGCTCCAACGATTTTGATCAAATTAATACCTAATATATTCATCAATAAGCTCTATCAACCGCCATAAGTCCCATATCTGTAAAAATTTCAGGAGCTCCGCCCAATCTATGCTAAGTTCGATTTTAGATTCACAATTATCAGGCTTCAGATATAATTTAAACAAAAAATTTCTAGCGGAAAAGATTGAGCCTAAGAATCTCTACAATTAATGTTCAGTAACATTTTCACCTAAAATTGAAAATAAGCTCGGAATTCGAGAAAATGTTATTATTCAATTGCAAACTGTTGATTCTATTAAAACATTCACTATAAAGAGATAGCAGACTTCGTGTGTCTCCAGCGTTATTGTCCTGTCACCAGCTGGCTCAGATCTTGGAATAGTAGACTTTTGATGCGCGGGAACACTAGCGTCAGGTGATCAATTTTCATAACGGCAAGGAAAGTTGTGTGAGTGTGCTACAACAGATGTTTTAATACTTTTAAGAGCTTGGCTGGTGTCTTTCCAAGAATTAGTTTTTCTTGATGCAACACTGACATAAGTATGAATATGTTTATAAAGTAGCAGATAAATAAATATACAATGTATATAATAAATATACACAGATTTTAATATACAGGTTCAGCATTATATACATATACATTTTTTCTCTTTTCGATAATTATTAGAATCGTGAATAACACATGTGAGAGATAGATAGTTGAGTAGTAATGGTTTTTAATACATTCATATAAAAAATAATAATGATAGCCTACATTTTTTGAATATTCCAGATAAATTGTATTGGTTGTATATTTTTGTTCACATTGGTTTGCAGACGTCACGGAGTGCAAGAGATTTTTAATTAATGCTGGACTTAAAAATCAATGGATTTTATTTTGTATAATTTCAAATCAAGTTATAACCATTTATGTAATTTTTTTAGTAATGATGATTATTTTATTTTTTTTCTGTAAGTTGACCACGAATACTGGTTAGAGTGATCAACTTAGTTCCAATTTTTAAACTGTAATTTGCTATGTTTTTGTGAAAAGGAATCAATAAATTTCATTTCATTTTTCATTTTGAATGTAATTAATTTTACGAGAGCCTATCAGAGAAGCCTTCTTTTATAAAGGGCCTTCTCTGATTGGTTCTCATAAAGTTAATCACGGTTAAAATTTAATCGGCTTCTGTGCAACAAGGCCTACCTTTTCAAATTCATCTGATTTTGAAGCTTCTCTTCAATTAGATTGATAATTAAGTTATAACTGTGTTATAACTCTCAATATAATGTCATAACTCTCATAACATAATAATAACTTGATATGTATTGAGCAATACCTTTGGTTTTATTAGGGAAATTGATTTGGAGCTTTTATCTGCATAAATCAATATATTTCATAGGTAGCGAATAGCAAGATGGACCCTGTTGTCATTATATTTTCAAAGGCTGCTAGGGACCATTCCGTTATGCACTACCATTCTGGGTAAAAGAGGATCTTCGAGCAATATACGTTCCCTTTTAGGTTATCTTACTGTTGGTTATGGATACTCGGCATTCTGTGCGACGTCATAGTTCCTAAGAATATTCTGGTGATGTCATAGTGACTAAGAATATCACTGCATGTATATGCGCGTGCGTACGTTGCCCTGTGACGTAACGTACTAAGACTATTTCGTACTAAGAATATTTCGGTACACCGGTGCGGCTTGAAACGGGCATGGGGGCGTCGGCGCGTGCGTTTCTTCCCTCTCTTCTTCCGCCTCCTGGCCTTACGATGCTGGTTCCTCCTCCTATTCCTCCCAAAGTCGTCCGTCTGGTCCCACGTCTCAAGCTCCTTCTCGGCGGCTGGTCGCTGTTTAGGCCCGGTGTGTCTCTGCCTTTTTCCAAACATTGTTCCTCTTGATTGGCGTTTGGATGTTGGAACTGTTGACTTTGTAGGCTTGTGTTTATTTTCTGAGAGTAGTTGTATGTGTTTGGATTTTGTTGCTGTTGTTTTGTGGCAATGTGTACTATCATTCTCAATACTTGGGGGCGTTCTGCTTGTAGGTAGATCTGGGATTGTGTGCGGTAACAGCTGCTGCTCGACCTGGATTTCAAGGAGACATTGGGTTGTTACTCTAAGGCGATGTCCTGGATTAATACCTGACAGGTAAGTTGACGAAAGAGGTAGCGTAGCAATTTCAGTTACATTTTATACTTGATTATATAAGTCGTTTTGTATCAAGCTACATTTAGAACCAGTGTCGATCAATGTGCGGAGGTTTAGTGATGCTAGCTGGATTGTAATGTAGGTTTGGTAACAAGCATTTATTTTCTGCGGTAGGTTATCAGTTTCTTCTATCAGCACTTCTGGAATGTCGTCTCGGAAATTTATGCAGCAGTTAACCTCTTCTTCTAATCTGGTATCTACAATCTTGAGGGGTGAACAGGTTTGAAGGGATTGGTTGTTGTTAGCCAATTGATGGGGTTTAAACCTCATGTGCTTCGGGTGACGATACTGGTAGCACAGTCATCGTCTGTCCTGGTTTCGTGCTGTTGACATATTGGCCGGTCCGGAATTCACATGTGTTAACAGTGTTTGAAGACAGGCCTGGTCAGCTAGTCGGGAGTTCGGCGAATTACTACAGTTGCTAGGTCCGGCTTCACCAACTTGGCTTCCAGAAGCTTCTTTACACTGTGATTTCTGCTGTGTCCGATCGGCGTTTATTATGTTATCCCTTCGATGTTGTTTGTGTGGGTTATTATTACTTGAGTGCCGTTGAATTTGGTCTCGTCCGTTGTAATGGGATGGATTATTATGGGTAGAGTTGAAATTTCTTTGATTGTTATTGTACATTTGTTGTGGTCGATTCGGATTACGTTGTCCATAGCTAGATGAGGTGATTTGATGCTCCTCTCTGTTGTCGGGTTTGCGATGGGGTGTATGGTTCGGTGAGACGGTCCTAAACAGATGTTGATTGGGAGCGTGGCGTTCTGTCGGAATTCGCTCTGTCTATTCTGAACTTGGGGTTTGTCATCCACAGTCTGCAGACAGTGTAGATAATTTTCCAACTCTTTGAAGCTGGTAACTTGGTGGGTGGCCAATGCTAGTCGTATGTATCTCGGCATTTTTTCTATGATTAATCTGACCAACACAGGTTCTGGTACCGAATTATCAAGCTGTGTATTCAGATACCTGAGCCGGGTGATGAAGGTGGTGTAGGAATTATCCACACGTGCATCATACTGGCTAAAGACAATTTCTGCCAACAAACCCTGTTGCCTCCCTGCACTCCAATATTTCTCAAGGAAAATTTTCTCGAATTCTTCAAATGTTCTTATCTCCTGGGCACAGTTGTGGAAGAATAATAGTGGTTCACCCGACAGAAGAGCAGTTAGTTTCAGGCGCCAGATTGGCCAGGGGGTAGGCACTTGTTGGTGTATGGATTTAAGCTGGTTTATGAAGGGTTTGGGCTGTATGGACCATTGCATATTATCAAATTTTTCTAGATTGTTGACGAGGGATAGCATACTAGTATTGTCGGCAGGTGAGCAACTACCATTCAGGTTCTGTACCAAAGTCATTTGGGATTCCAGATGCCTGATTTAAGAATCTGTGGTGGCTATTTTCTTTTCTTATTGGGTTTTTTGCTCTTGAATGCCATCCTGCATGGAATTTATCTTGTCGCTTAGATTTGTTTGTTGATCCGATAGGTGGTCTATTCGGCTCTCTAGGGTTAACTGGTTCTCTGCATTTTGTTCAATTTTAAGACTAACAAGATCCACGGAGGTGCTCACGGCTCGAATAGCAGTTTTAAGTTCTTGTTCTAAGTGCTGACGTCCACTTTCACATTTAGTGTGATGATTTTTCAGTTCAGATTGTAAATGTGCTCGGGTCTGTTCCTCTGTCACCTTTATTTGATCAACTATTTTCTCCGTCATCCGCTTTTCTAGCTTTTGGGTTTTGTTGGTTATGTCAACCCGCAAGTTTGTGTTCAAGTCGGCAAGTTTGCTCTCCATATCTAGGGACATCTCATCCATCCAAGAGTTGAGATCGTCGGTGATTTTGTCTTTAATTTCCTGAGCTTGTTCAGAAAATCTTCTGGTCGACCTGTCCTAGGATGGCTGTAGTTTTGCTATCCATGTAAGCAACGAATTGTCTGAACTCCTCTTTCTGCTCTTCTCTATCCCTGTTTCTTTCTTCTCTGTCCCTGTCTCTCTCTTCCTGTTGCTTGCGCTCTTTCTCCCTCTGTTCTTCTCGGTCCCTGTCTCTCTCTTCCTGTTGCTTGCACTCTTTCTCCTTCTGTTCTTCTTGGTCCCTCTTCCCATCGTTCGTCGAACTCGATCATCATCTGCTCGGTTGTAGCAAGGGTGCTATTTGCCAGTGCTAGTGATAGAGGTCCGCGAGTGTCCCCAAGTAATGCCTTTTCTTCATTTGCAGGTATTGAAGGAGCGGCGTGTGGAGGTGAGGTGCTTGGTACATCCTGGAGCTTGATCTGGGTGGACGAATGCTGCCCCAGATTATTGGTGTTGAAGCCCATGGAGGATATGCTGCCGGGCTCGCGACTTCTTGGGGTTTCTGCCTCGTCGTCCACTCGAGTGGGAGTGCTGGATGGAGTGTCGTCAACTGTTGCCGCATCCGCCTGTGCGCTGGGTCCTGAGGGTAGTGCGACTGGGTATGAGGCATCCGAATTTGGGTTGGAGTCTTCCATGGTGAAGTGATAGATTCTTGGGTGATAGTGTGGAAGTTCGAGCAACAGTTCGGTAGTATGTGGACGGGCAAATGAATTGGTGCTGATTTGCTTAAAATTAGATAAGTGATGAGATGAGTGAACAACAGATATTTATCACAGTGATTAGTGCCACAAGATGACTAGAGGATAATTCAGTGCACGTTGATCTTGAATTGTTCGAGGTAAAACATATAAAACAATTGAAATTTCACAATAAAATATAATATATGAGACAAAACATATGATGATTTCCTGTGAGGTAGGATACGAAACCTTCTTGTTTTATAATTTTCATGTGGTTCAGTCCACATACAAAATTAATCTGTTCAATCTCAAGTTCGTTCTTTCTCTCCCCTAAAAACTCATCACTAGTTGACAAATCTTTTACCCACATTGATCATGCAGGGCACGACTTATTAATAATTGAGGTTCTGTGTCACACTAGATTGATTAGGATTGCTATGATGAATTTTCAGGCTGAACTTGACAAGTTGCGTTTGATTCAACGTTTGAAAAAGAAATTTCTGGGTATAGTGAAATAATTATGTAATCTAATAGTGTAGCTGTACATGCCTAGGGGTCTCATCAGAGGCTAACACAGTTGGGCGCCATGTGTCATAGCTCCATGGGGAGGACATGTGTCATAATCTTACTCCATGGGGGGGGACACGGAAATATATAATCTGAATCAAAAGACAATAAACTAAGATTAGAATCGTTCAACCATGAGTATGGTTTCTTCATATAGTAGGTCTTACCTTGTGTTGGCAAATATTGCAGCCTATTTTGTTCCGTGGAGGGGGGGTGGATGTACAGTGAAAAGGGAATTAATAATTAAAATGGTTGGATTAAATGAAATAATTGAACAGTTACAGTAATTGAGGTTATAATTTAACGGTATGTAGTTGTAGGTTAGGTTGACCACTAGAGGGTTTGGCGGTCTACAAAGGTAGCCAAAGTAAGGGATCTGAATTTCTAACTTAACACTGTAGGTGGTTATAATATAGTGATATGGAATTAAATCCAATTTGATAATAAAATGCAGTTCAATTTGAATCTGCTGAGTATGAATTATGCAGTCACCAGGATCAGACAGAGATAGTAATTTAGTAGTAAACCTTTTCACCAAATGATGACTAATATATTTAGAATCCAATAATTGTGCCATGATTGGGAAAGATATTAGACTGCATGAAACAACAGGTAGAATAGCAAATCCATGCAAACCAGGTCTCTGATAAGTACTATAGGTTGTATGAAGGCAAAATGCTGAACCAAAATAGTAAATATTTCGAGAACCGAGTTTAATTCTAATGCTGTTTATATGATCTATTACTTCTCCTTGTGACGTTGATTGGCTGATAATGCAGGATTCACTTCACCTCGGTGTGGTAGGCTAGTGGGAGTCGATTTATTATTTGGTTCTGCGGGATATTCCCAATGAAAAGATTTATTATTTGGTAAGAAAATCGACCACCATTTACCACCAGAAGAAATAATAGTCTTATAATAGATACGATACTCGATAATGTCTGACTATTACAAAACAGGATGTGTCCTGCACGATCAGTGTCAGTCGAGAAAGAACGAATTTGGAGGTGTAATGAAGTAAATCCAGTTTGATGTAACGGTAATATGAACATATATTCTGAAAGATATACTTTTACAGCAGATATTGAATAAATTAATGAACAGATTATACAAATTATGATTTTCAATGGATACAGAATGAATATTGGTTGATAGCAGATTTGAATCTTTAAATTATAAATACTATGTAAAAATTTGGTACTCTTTGATTGAACAAAATAAAATGGATAATAGCCCTCGGGAAGGGTCATAAACTGCACTAGTTAAATAGGCAAAAATAAGTTAATACAAGATTATGATTCAGAAAATGGAATAAATTAATGATTAAAATCATTATCAGGGTGTGGTTTTGCCTAAGGAAAACATACCTTTTGGCTAAGTACAGCGTGTATATTTAAATTTATTTAATACAATAAAAATCATTTATGAGAGCTTTGTAACTTAAAATTATAGTCATGACTTTTTTTAAATGGACGAATTTGTACGCTGTGTAATTTACGTAGATATTTGGGGATCCCCTTTTATATATTCGAATAACTTACATAGACTTTTGTTTCCGTTTCTTGTTTTCGAAGTATATTCGGCTGTAGAATATATTGTTCCGGCTGGATCCTTCCGCGTGGCGAAAAACGTCGAACAGACCTCACTGATAAAATTTCAGGGTTTATTTAAATGAAATTGAAAATTTTAATATCACAATTATTGTAGGAACTTTGGAACAACTTTTTTAAAACAGAAAGACAAAGATTGAATTACATTAAACAGAAATTAAAGCTTTTTAACAATTAAGTACATGGACTAGGTCTGCATCCTACCGATGATTCTTGCAAAATGGCCTCGAGTCTTCCTCTTCTAATTTTCACTTGAGTTTCTTCTTCAAATTTTATCTCACCAAATTTACATATTAATTCAGGATTGGTCAGATTCTGTGACATAACCAATATGCTGAAAGGGTGGTGTCAATGTGTCCAACTTTAAAGCTTTTAAATAGGGCGAAATTCTTGATTTTGGGTTGTTCCAAATTATCGTTTAGTTCCATATAATTATAAGAATACACAAATAAATAATAAAATTTCTCTATGATGATATGCATTTGTGAATAACTTCGAAAGATAGCTAATGATTATAGAACATAGACATACTTTTATAACATAGAGTGGACATAATATAAGAATATATATGCTTGTTATAATAACGAACATAATAATAAATAAATATTTCTTTATTTGTTTATGGTTTTTTATATGTTAGAATATCGACCCTCAATCATCATATACTGGCTAAGCTAATCTGTCTTCATATTTCTAACAAGTATATTTTTATGATAGTTCATTAAATAAATATTCAGGCCTATTCGGCATAGAAATAAAAGTATAAAAATGAAAAAGTTAATATTATATAATTTTTATGATCGATCATTAGTCGAACATCAATTTGCTACTTGTTAGCTTTGGTCTTTTTTGGGGTTATGTTTTTGTTTCAAATCTAACCTTCAAATATAATTTTACTGATCCAATCCATAAACATATAAACATATATATGGTTTCTTCTGTGACAAAATTTTGCAAGGCATATAATTACTGATTTATTTATTTCATACTTTGTAGGTTAGATAACAGTCGTCTATCTACCTCAGATAAGATTGTAGTGCTTTTCGGTGATAGAATTTATTTTGTTCTCATAACGGCCTATGAATAAATCTATTATATAGTTTGAGGGCTGTACAATCTTTGGTACATCACAACCTACAATGCCTATGCCTTCCCAATGATAGCTCTTACTTGAAATTGAAGGCCGCCATTGGGGTATTTAAGCACGAGATATTATATCTACAGTATATGTTTGTAATATTATAGATTACAAAGGCATTGATATGTAATAATCTTATAGGTTGCCCCCTCAATGACCGATTTCAATTCCAAGTACGACACTAGCGCTGTGTCTATGCATCTTTAAGGTCTTCGATTGATATCATATCAGATATACCGGGATAACTCAAGTCATAGCTATCTATCTACTCCTATAGAAGGCTGTGATAAAGGAAAACTGGTAACAATGCGTTCCTATCATTTCCACTTACTATAATTATAACGTGAATTCAACTGCAGATGAATTCATCTATGTGTTTCTCTAGACTTGTTTGGATAGGACCAAAAATTTAACTAACAAACCACTGGTCACCCTTGTCAGCTGGTCCCCAACTCAGACTAGGTTTATAGATTCATTTCATCGATTTTATTATATTCAATGTCTTTATATATTTATACTTATTTTATACATTCTCTCTATTTCATTTTATTCGAGTTTTTGATGTCAACTGAGAGCCTAGATTTATTTATTATTCAATGTAACATTTTCATAATTTATTCAAGCTCCCGTAATATAGGCTATGTTTAGCATCTTCTTTTAAATGACAACAAACCACTGGTCACCATTGTCAGCTGGTCCCCAACTCAGACTAAGTTTATAGATTAATTTTATAGATTATATTATATTCAGTTAATTTAGACTGCCCATTACAAACCACATCCAGAATAATGCAATTTTTTGTTAAAATACTATGTATATAATAATATGGAGAGCTTTTAGCATAATTTTATTTAATTATTTTCTATTATTTATTCATTTATTATTATACTATACTAGAAGAATTTTAGTGAATACTATAAAACTTGAAAAAACCCATTATCATTGTGGGGTTAGAAAAGTGCAATTTACGTATTGTTATGTTTAAAAAAATAGCATACTTTGGAACTTCTATAATATTGTCCTTTCACGCCTATTGTACAAACGATTGATATTGATACTGTATTCATAATCATACTTCATTTTTAGTCTTGTCCTATAATTATTTTAAATATTAATATGTTGTTAAAATCCAAATCACTGGTGAGTCTCTACTATTGTTGATAAAAATTGTCGTATTAATTTTATAATCAGTTAAAGGCATTTCCAAATTCGATGACATAGATTGCAACTGAGTTGCCAATCAAACGCTAATTGCTTACTTTTAAGTAGTTATCATTCCACTCTCAATGGTCGTAATCGGCTTCAGGATTATCTCTACCTGAAAATTCATTCAATCTTTCAGAGAATATAAAGTAAATGTTTGCCTTCTTAGAAATTATTATGTTCGATATCTGATTAGATGAACTAGGATTTTAAACTATATCTGGAATAAGTTATATAAACTAGAGCCTACTCTATTAACACATTATATTATATACAAACTAAGATCTGCATCTCCATTAACTATATCTATACATGTTTATTTTTAATTAGGTATGCTAACGTTTTTAAATAATCTGAATGTGAACTACAGTAGGTAGGCTATCTATTTTTTTTTGTTATGTACCCACCCTTAACTTCGGTAGGCTGGCATGTCAGTACTGCTTTCTCTTTCTGAAAACGATATGAAAGATATTCTCTCTTTCTGTTTATTACGAAATGATTCCTAAGAGTACTCGAACAATTCTCTTTTCTTTAATCTTCTTTATTTTCTTTGTATGAATGTTGTACGAATGTGTGCCATTATAATTGATTCCGTATTACATTTTAGCATTGAGCATTACCTTCTCCATAAGATATTGGTTGAAAATAAAATTCTAAATGATTAATACATGTGAATTAGTGGAGGATATCACAAGGGTTAACTCGTGTTTTCTAACATGCGGTGATAATATTACAGTTTTGCATCAAAATATTCGTAGTCTGAACAGAAACTTTGATTCCTTTTCACTGTACATAAACTGTTGGAAAGTGAAGCCTGATGTAATTGCCCTATCAGAAACATGGTTCCAACCGATAAATGATGCGAACCCTTATATTATTGATGGATATGATAATTACTCCACTGGCAGTGATATAAGTAGAGCATCATGTATCATGATATTTGTTTCGTCTAGCAGAGGTTTTGCTTGTTCGCGAGATGAATCACGGATTGATGGAGCCGATTCTATTTTACTCACTCTGAAAAAATCCAACTTCAAATTTAGATTATTGAGTTTGTACAGATGGCACTCTGTTGGATTAGATGTTTTCCTGAATAGTTTGAGCCATTTTCTGGAGAATCTAGGATATGGAGGTGACTCAATGATTCTTGGATACATTAACATTAATATAAATGACTTGAGTAGTGCTGGGGCTTTTGATTACATGGAAATCATGCATTTCAATGGCTACCAATCACTGATAGATGTAGATACTCGTGTAGCAAACCTTAGCTCAAGCTGCATTGATCACATCTCTTATAAATCCAAGTTTAACAGGAAAATGATTCAGAGTTCAGTCATTGAATCGCTGATTACTGATCATAGAGCTATATCGGCTTCATTGTCTGTGTCTGGAGACCGGACCGGTCATGCTACTCCCATAGTTAAAGATATCATCGACGTCAAAAAATTGACGAACTTGTTGATGGAGCATAATTGGTGTGACTTATATGCTTGCGACAGTGTTGATGATAAGTTTTCTGTGTTCATGGATAGTCTGCTGGCGTATATAAAGCAGTGCACTCGTTCAAGCCAGAGGCTTGTCAAAAATGTTAAGCGTATAAAACCGTGGATGACAGATGGGCTCTGCCTAGCAATTAAGCATAGAGATAAACTCTATAAAGCACATAGAAAATCTCCCCAAAATGAGAGATTAAAAGCTAAGTACTTGGCTGCAAAAAATAACATAAATAAATTAATAAAAAATCAAAAGATTACATTTTATTCCAACTTGAATACCTTTCCTGTAAAAAAACAATGGGAAATTATAAATAATCAGTGCAGTAAATCAGTTTCCAAACGAAAGTCGATCCATCTGCATTGTGGAGATAATCTAATAACATTTATAATTATTATTGAACGAAAATCCTAAATAAATGCTGCAAATCACCCCGAAGACCTCTGCTACTGCAGACATTGACAACAGGGCTAACAGCTAGATGGAAATTCGATGAGAACTACTATCCAAAAATTAGTTGCCAGCCCGGGAATCGAACCCGGTACCTCCCAATTGCCAGTCAGGAATGCTTGCCCTTACACCAAACTGATAAATTCTGGATAGCAGCGCCCATTTTATACGAAGCCATAGCGGCCAACTAGTTACAGATGGAATTAAATAGAGAATGCATTTATTCAAATGCTAATTAATATATAATTATTATTGAACGAAAATCCTAAATAAATGCTGCAAATCACCCCGAAGACCACTGCTACTGCAGACATTGACAACAGGGCTAACAGCTAGATGGAATTGAATAAATGCATTCTCTATTTAATTCCATCTGTAACTAGTTGGCCGCTATGGCTTCGTATAAAATGGGCGCTGCTATCCAGAGATTGTCAGTTTGGTGTAAGGGCAAGCATTCCTGACTGGCAATTGGGAGGTACCGGGTTCGATTCCCGGGCTGGCAACTAATTTTTGGATAGTAGTTCTCATCGAATTTCCATCTAGCTGTTAGCCCTGTTGTCAATGTCTGCAGTAGCAGAGGTCTTCGGGGTGATTTGCATAATTTATTTAGGATTTTCGTTCAATAATAATTATATATTAATCAGCATTTGAATAAATGCATTCTCTATTTAATTCCATCTGTAATCTAATAACAGACAGAAACGTTCTGGCTAACAAATTCAATGAATACTTCATAAATATATCTGATGAAATAGTTTCTTCAATAAATGACCCAGATGAATCCATGAGAGAAAATCATGATAGAAAATTTAAATGTGATTTTATCCAAAATTCTTTTTTCTTAAATCCAATTACAGTAGCTATCAAGAACTACTAACTGGAATAAATAAATTGAAAAATGGAAAATCTCCAGGTCCTGATAATATTTCCTCCAGTTTAATAAAATCTATAGCTTATGCTATTGTTCCTGTTCTTTGTCACATTTTCAATGCCAGCTTTTTGAATGGCCATTTCCCATCAAATCTAAAAACAGCTAAGGTGATACCTATTTTTAAGAGTGGATCGAATAGAGAAATTTCAAATTATAGACCCATTTCACTGCTTTCAGTGTTCTCAAAAATTCTAGAGAAACTTTTTAAGAAAAGATTAATGAACTTTTTCAATAAAGTGAACTATTTTAATAGAAACCAATTTGGATTTCAGGAGGGCTTGAACACAGAACAGGCATTATATAAGTTTATGTCAAATATTTATCACAGCATCAACACACCACATAAAAATAGAACATCTGGTCTATTCTTGGACATCCGAAAGGCTTTCGACACAGTTGAACACAGCACCTTGTTGAATAAGCTTCATGCTGCTGGTGTCCGTGGTGTTACCAACATGTGGTTAAAATCATACTTGATGGATAGAAAGCAGTATGTGTCTATTTCGGGTTGTGATAGTGAGCTGACAACAGTTAAATACGGCGTTCCACAAGGATCCGTTTTGGGCCCTATATTGTTTTCAGTCTACATAAATGATTTGTTTTCCCACACATTTTTTGGATCAATTACATCTTTTGCCGATGACACAGCCCTAGCGTATTCTGCTAAAAATGAAGAAGAACTGCATGAAATGATGTAGCTGGATTTGTTTGATTTGCGATGCTGGTTCAACTGTAACAAACTAGCACTAAATGCGAGCAAGACTTCCTATATAAACTTTTCATTATCATCACCATTTAGTTTCACTGATCCTGTCAGGTATCATCAGGTCGGTTGCAGATCTGTGAGTTGTGACTGTGAGGTAATTCAACAATCTGACTCTATTAAATATCTTGGGCTAATATTGGATCAAAGTCTAAATTGGGATTTGCATGTGAATAAAGTAAAAGGGTACCTCTTATACTTGGTTAGGACTTTCTATCAACTGCGTCAATTCTTCCCTGTAAATATTCTTCGTGTAATGTAATTCTCTTTCTTCAATAGTAGGTTGGAATACGGAATCTCATGTTATGCATCTACCTTCATGTCTCATTTTAAAAATCTTATAGTCCTACAAAAATCAATTGTTATAATAATGTTTGGAGCTAATAGACGAATGCATACTTTCCCAATATTCAGGTTTTTTGGAATTCTACCTTTCAGATACATGTATGTACTGAAAGTTTTACCTTTGTTTTATAAAATGAATGGGGATAGGAATCAAATGGGGAATCTTGAACAAAATCAGCAGATAACTAGGCAAACTACAAGGATGCTAATCAGACTCCCCAAACCAAATAGCACTACCTTCCAGAGATGCTTTCTATTCCTTGGACCTAAATTCTTCAATATTCTCCCAGATGAGATTAGAAAGCTACAGAATCTCAAGAAATTCCCAAAACAGACGAAGAGTTGGCTATGGCTTCATTCACCATTAGAAGTAGAAGACTTATTCAAAGTAGTAAGCTGAGAAACACATGGTGCTAATATCTAATCCATTATTGAATATGAATTTCAGTGTAGTATGGTCTTTTTACTGTAGTTACTTCTGTATCCTTTAAAGTTTAACCTTTGCTTTGAGCTTTGATCTGCAAACATTGTTTTATTTATCGCTGTTATGTCTCATCTTTTATTTTTCATTTTTTTCCCTCTCTTGTCATGAATAAATGTTGAAAAAAATTATACTGGTGATTCTTCCTCCCATTTTTTCGCATTTTTAACTACATTTCATAATATAAGTATATTCAAAGAGAGGAAATGCTACAATCAATCAATAAAATTACTTGATGATGGTGATTGAATGTGTGTGTGTTTGTGTGTGTGTGTGTGTGTGTGTGTGTGTGTAGGCTTTTTTCTCCTCCTATATCCGATTAAACCTCAACTCCTGCTCACGGACAAGTGCTTCATGAAGCACTTTGTGAGCAGTTATTGTTCACATTAATATTATATTATATATTATTATATTATATTTATACTATTACTTACAATCTATTATTAAATTTTAGATGGATTATCGTTGTATTTGTCAAGCTATACTCTATTTGGTTTCTGTATATGTATTTATGAGTGTGAATAAATTTGAATTTGAATTTGAATTATATATTTATACATTCTTTGTAATATATTCAGACAACAGTAAATTAGAAGTTTCCAATATTACTATTTCTCTTCACTAAATGTATTAAGTTAGTTATGTTGGCTAACATGTACCAATTTTAATGTTCTATGTTTACCTTAAAACCTTTTAGCTTTAGTCAACTTGAAAATGTGGCCGGTGTGGTCACGAAACCTTGGTCGTGTACTAAATAAAACAGTGTAAAATTTGACAACATATTTGTGTTTTTATTCAAAAATTTTACTATAGATGAATTCATCTATGTGTTTCTCTAGACTTGTTTGGATAGGAGCAAAAATTATGTGATCTATTTGGATTTGGGAGCTACTGTAATTTATTGGTTATTAGAAATCAAGATTCATTATTGAAAAACTTTGCTTCTCATGTTGTTTCATATAAGCAACAACTATCTTTAATTTGCTGATTAGACTAAACCATGCAAGACTGTATTGAGCTGATTCTCTTGTATATATGCATATCGAATAGAGCAATTTTCAATCTACAGAGCCACTTATATATTTATTGAAGATTTTTTAGATACTGTACTATAAAGTTCAATTACTGAAAATTGATTGATGTGTGTAAACAAATCAATTCTATTGAATATATATTTTCAACCAAACTATTTCATTTATGAACTAAATCTAATTATTATAACCCCTCTTTTGTTACAAAATTAAGTTCGATTATTGAGAATTGATTGATGGATGTGAACAAATCAATCCTATTGAATATTTCTTTTCAACAAAACGATTTCATTCATAAATCAAATCTAATTATGACCCCTCTTCTGTTACGGAATCCACCTTGACAATAAAATGGACAACGGACAACAAAAATCTTTTCTACATTATTTCAAGTGAGTTCAGTTCCTCCCTGGGTGTCGTGTGATTGGCTAATGTTCAGTTCGAATCCGACACTAGCGCTCGCGACGGAAGTGTTGTGTACTAATGGTGATTGTGAGTGAGTGACAACAATGTAGCCTAAATAGTTGAGATGCATCCGTCATGAGCAAGGGAATAACTCTACTACTTACTACTTCTGGTGGCAGTCTCTGTTGATAGCTGAGGCATTTAAAAGGTTGGTACTCTTATCTTTATGAATTTTTCTTTTAAAAGTTTGAATTGATTATTTACTTTTTAAACTGAATAAATTATATACTTTGAATGGAGCTATATGATAGGCAGCTCGCTGATCAGTTGAGGCAGAACCCTTGATTGGTTGTTTTAAAATACACCCATCACGCATGTCTGGCCTGATGATTATCCGTAAGTATACATGAGTTCAAATTCTAAATATCTGGGGACCGAGCTTTGCTTTGGAGTGTAAAAGCATAGACAATTTGTAACGAAAGATTGAATTTATAATTTATATTTATTTATTCATTTTCTCAGTCATATTATTATTTTTACAGTTATATGAGGAGGCACAAAACAGGCTTATGCCCAAAACTGTCCCTTTTCGAATTTATACTACAGTCCAAATCAAAATCTAGGTTAAGCTACTCATCTAGCTCAACTAGCTTAAACACATCATCAATTACAAATAGATACCTAGTATACTATGAATTCGATTTAGAATGATATACTATGTTTGCTACAATATTTGTTAATATACTATGTACTATTCTACACTAACAGCATCTAGTTACTATTTTGGACTTTCTGAAGTACACATGTTTTCTAAAAGAAGAGAAATAAACGAAAAAAGGTTTTTCTTGCTGAATTTTTCTTCTCGTGAGATCAGCTGAATGATCTCACACATGCATTCGTTCACTCACTTCCATTACGGATATCAAAAGACGACGAAATTTCCAGCTGTTTTCCCAAGGACGTATTTAATATTTATCCTTTTAATGTCCCTCAGCGAGTTATCCCAGGGTTGAGACCTACTGCAATCGAGTTTTCATATCATAAACCTATTTGTTCCAAATTTCTTGAGAATCGTTAGAGCCGTTTTCGAGATCCGGTTACATACATTCATATATATATATATATATATATATATATATATATATATATATATATATATATATAAACATAAAAACATCTAAACATAGAAACAGAAATTGCTCTTTTAATAGTAAAGGATAATGTGTGATATTGTAAAGAGACCTAAGAGAATTATAAGAATTATACTTCCTGTGATGTTGCTGTGTTATAATGAGGGAATTTGTTCTCGATTATATTATTTTAATTATATCACCCGTTTGGTTCTGCTCGTTAATAAGTTTCTCTCTATTGGTTGATGTCCCACGGCTCTCTTGACCATATTTGAACTACTTGGGCGTGTGTTGTCTCGGACAATGGCAATAGAGCTCAGCTTTCATTGGTCAACAGTTAATGACCAATCGGAGGGCTTTCCCCACACTATATCATATTCTGCCGCTCATTTTGATTGGTGATGGTGTAACGACCGAATTTAGTATCTCTATTTGTTTTAATAAACCAGTGGTTTTGACAATATCAATTCTTTTCATTTGATGAAGAGTATACCATAGTTGGAATTCAGTTAACTGCAATACAAACTTGAGAGCAGAAATCTGTAGGAGAGGATAAGGGTAACCGTCCACTGGAACCGTATTCAACCGATATGTTTGGCCGTTGGATCGGACGAATCTGCCGGCCGTTAATTCGGCCGAATAGTTGACTGGTTGCCGATTATTGAATTAACTACTATCATAGCCACCAAAATTTTTCATGAACAATGATCATATTGAGATTTTGAAAATTGAATGAACAAATATCTACTGAATTAATTATTCATTACAATATTATTAGCTTCAGATCCTTATTTGTTCAGCAATCTTTGACCACAGATTCCTTTGAACATCGCGACGATGATATCTTTTGTCTCTCATATATCCCACAATGAAACATGCTCTTCAACCAAACTTAACAACTTCTCATAGCCCATAGCTACAACTTTATGAAACAGAACAACTTCAAAAAACAAAAGCAAAGAAGGCTGTGAAACAATTTTAGGTTAGGAACACTTTGTTGTCTCAGCTCGACTAGTTAGTTCGGCCGGATAGAGCCGGAAAATCCCATTCAATTCGAATCGAAAAATTGATCGGCCGGAGACGGCTGTGCACGGCAGTATGAACCTGTTGCAATGGACGGGCATCTATTCCTTTCTTTGTTGGGGGATCGTTCGGTCGCGTTCAGTAGTTTTTGACCGATGTTAGTTCGGACGAAAACGGTTCTAGTGTACAGCCCAACTAAGAGGTGACAAATAGACAAGATGAGGTTCAGGGTGAATAAACAGATAAGGTTTGAGGCAAATAGTGAAACCAGTGAGCTGATTGAATTGTTGAGTACGGTAGTACAAGAGCTATCAGAGATCAGATTTCGATTAGATGGTTGAAGGTTGGAGGTTGGATGTTTGATGATGACGAGGTTGGAGAGGTTGGATGACGAGAGAGGTTGGAGAGGCGGATGATGAGAGAGGTTGGAGGGGCGGATGATGAGAGAGGTTGGAGAGGCGCATGCTGGAGAGGTGAAGGTTTGAGAGGTGGAAATGTTTGTAGGAATCAATCACAGCTCAGCAGTTGGGCGAGAAACCCGGGTTGACTTGAAGTTGACAACACCAGAATTATCGGCAACAGGACCGATCATGTTCCAGCTGATTGCGAAGGGTTGCCGACTATGTTTCAATCAGAATAATGATTATTGTAAGGTAGTGCAGCCCAATTTTCGAGGAATGAGACTAGTTCAATATTCTACCAATATTTGGAATGTATTTGATTGTTATTTATTTTTTTGAATAAAGAATAAAGAAAGTTTGATGTAACCTTGAGTTCAAGCTAGGCCTAGACTTCTTCAATTCAATATTCTCCGTGAGAATATAATATTAAACAGATCTATTGATAAGAATCAAAGATAAACATGAAGAATCAATTTTAATGGTATAGATTGAAGTATAGATTGAGACAAAGTTAGATCATCTTAGTATCTGAGGAATAATGAGCTCCTGAAGGCCCTCTTGTTGGTAATCACATGCTACTAAAAGCAGTAACTAATTATTATATCAAACATACAATTATAGTTAATAAACGATCAATAAACATACAATTGAGAGTAGATAAAGGATTTATATTTTAAATTTTTGTACAATTATATCTCTGCAATAGGCTACAATATAAACATTTGATTCTCTAACATCGTACGACACTGTATTGAAAAAGAAAGGAAATAACAACTCACATTCGATTAGCTTAGCCGAAGTCGAGGGTCAGAGTTACAATCAGTAAAACTATTCTTGTCTTCATATTCTCAATGTATCTATCGCCTGATATTTGAAAATATGAAGAGGCAGAGGAGAAAATCAGAGAGATAAAGGAGAAAAAGAGAAGAAGGAGGAGGGAAAAATAGGAGATACAGGAAGGTGAAGTGAAAAAACTTACAAGAAGTAGAGAATGAGGAAAGCATAGAGATGAAGGAATGAAGAGAAAAAGGAGATTGATTGATTGAGTACTTCATTTATGTGGATTACAATATAAATACTGGCTTACACACTTATATACAATAGCTTACAATACTGCAAAATTATACATGAATTTACATAAAATAGACATATAAAACTATTATTGAACTGTATATGCTATGAAAAACAATTTGGATTAACTATAGATAATATTGTTATGCATCTGCATGAATTGGCGGAGCTTTGGACATATCAATATCCATTCTTCGGAAAGAATATTCAAAATATCTATAATGATCTTACTTCGCACATATTACTTAAAATGAATAATTGACGAAAGATTTTCATTTACTTTAGAAAATCGATTTTAATGTCAATTATAATATAAATCTCAATAAATCTTAAACTGTACAAATATGAACATTCAATGATTCTCTCATCAGCTCTGCTGTTAGTTTGATAAACAACATTAGTAAATTATTAACAAGTCATATGGTTCATATGATTAGAAAGAAGAAGCGTGAATGTAGAGCAACCAGCTTCTTACATATCCTTCACACTAACTCTCTAACAAAAGTAAGAGAAAGAGATGAAAGGAGATAGAAGAAGATACGGTGAAAAATATACAAGAGGTGGGCGAGAGAGGAAGAGGAAGAGAGGAAGCAGTGAGAAAGTTGGGGATGAGAAGTGGAAAATAAGGAGGGAAAAGAAGAAAATCTGGTGTGGCGCACTAACACCACTTTCCTTGCCGTTATGAAAATTGATCACCTGACGCTAGTGTTCACGCGCTTCTCAAGTCTACTTATGAACAACAATCTGAGCCAGCTGGTGACAGGACAATAACGCTGGAGACATACGAGATCTGCTATCTCTTCATAGTGAATCATTTAATAGAATCAACAGTTGCCAACAGTTTGCAATTGGATAATCACATTTTCTCGAATTTCGAGCTTATTTTCAATTTTAGGAGAAAAAGTTACTAAACATTAATTGTAGAGATTTTCATGCTCAATTCTTTCCACTCAATTTTTTCTGTTTAAATTTCATCTGAAGCCTGATAATTGGGAATCTAAAATCAAATGTTGCATAGATGGGGCGGAGCTCCTGAAAGTTTTACAGATATGGGACTTGTGACAGTTGATAGAGCTTAAAAATGACTTATTCAGGTATGAATTTGATCAAAATCGTTGGAACCGTTTTCGAGAAAATCGCGAAAAACCCTGTTTTTGACAACATTTTCTTCATTTTAGTCGCCATCTTGAATTGCACTTGATCAAAATTGTTCGTGTCGGATCCTTATATTGTAAGGACCTTTAGTTTCAAATTTCAAGTCATTTCGTTAATTGGGAGATGAGATATCGTGTACACAGACGCACATAGACTCATATACACACACACACACACACACACACACACACACACACACACACACACACACACACACACACACACACACACACACACACACACACACACACACACACAACACACACACACACACACACACACACACACATACACATACATACAGACCAATACCCAAAAACCACGTCTTCCTACAGTTACCTTGGAAAGTGGCCATTGCTGCACTGCTACAGAACGCAAAGAATCACTTTTCCGCTCCAAAAATGCGGCAAAAATTTTTTCTGCACTCCAGATTTGAACATGGCAACGCAAAATAGTTGGTGGGTTATATGGAGGATTAGTGCACGAAAACAAAAATGAAGTTGGTAACTGTGACTGTGGTATAGTGTTGTTATAATAATATGAAGGACACCGAGTTGGAGGACAGCCACCACATCAGTGACAGCCATTCAAACACACATACTACATTCTATTTTATTTATTTATAATAAACAGATCTACACAGAAAAACATTTGATGCATTACAGGCAATTTTACCCATAATTACCCACTTTTCATATTCAATGGTAACTGTAGGAAAAATTAAATGTGAAGTACGTGCGCAAAGTTCCTCTGCTGCACTCAAGAAGCCATTCCGCCCTCGCCTACGGCTCGGGCGTGAACGTTTCTTTCGGTGCAGCAAACTGTCACTTTGCGCACTAGTTGCACAAATAACTATTTTGGACTCAGGGGACCTTGAAACGTATAGAAATATAGAAATTGTGGTACCTTAATTTTTTTCGGAAAGCAATACTTTCCTTTCCTATGGTAATAGGGCAAGGAAAGTGAAAAACGAGAGATGGAAATGGAAGAAGAAGGAGAAGGAAAGCGAAAATTAAGACTGAATCACCGATTAAGAGATTTATTCACTTCACGAACGTATTCTATTCTGAAAACAAAATGTCTACACACGTATGACTACAACCACACATTTATTAGATAACGAGAAACTAGTTCCGATTGTTAACACCACAATCAAACTCCAATCAACTAAAACACAGACATCTTAATTTCAACTTCAAAAACGCTCGCAGACAGATCTTGCAGCTCATTAATACACCACTGCCAAATTTTTTTCATAAATTAATTAATGTTCAAAAAACGGGCCGAGAAAATTGCGCTGATCAGGAACACTGTGCTTTCCTCTCTGAGGAAACCAATTAATGCAAAGAGGTTATTACTTATTAGTCGGATTGGGATGGGCACGTCGACATCAGAAAAAAGGAATAGGCTCTTCATCATCATCATGATTATTACCTCTCTTCTTCTTAGTTTTTTCTCTTTTTTCCAAGATCTTCTTCATCCTACCGCCAAACAATTTCACCAACTTTTCTGCCGTTTCTTGCAAAAGTTTTTTAATGAACGCAAAACGCTACAAGAATAATTCGGTAATAGTTTTCTTCCTTCGCGCCTTTTCCTCTTATCACCCCCTCCTCCTTCTCACGCTCTCTCTCTTTCGTTGTTTCCTTTTCTCTTTTACTCATCCTTCTCCTTCATCTCGTCATCCTCCTCCTCGTTCTCCGTGCTTCCTCACTTCCCCAACTTCATCCACCCATTCCAATACTCCACTTAACCATAAAATTCTCTCTCTCAATTCTTCCTTATTTTCTCAGCCCCCCTCCCTTTCTTTTCCATCAAGAAACTTCACCGGATATAGAAAAGTTCGAGGAAGACATTCAATTTCATAAAAGACCGTTTTTCATTCAGCTGCTGTTTATTTTACAAAATGGAGATGAAACTATTTCCACCCCAAGTTTTTAATCTTCCGTGTTTCATTACAGTACAAGATGGGGATTTTGGACTCACAACTCTGTAGAATATATTTTTTTTACTATCACTTTTGGATGGGAAGTTGAAATACTTGTACAATCAGTGTAATAAACAATTTGAATTGAGGTTTTCAAATTAATTTAAATTCGATTAAATCCAAGCAACCTTTCCTCACATAAGAGTTTCGAATGACGATGATGGATGTATTTTTTTATCAGAAAGTGACATTTTATTACGATAATGAAAGAATCCTTACACAATGATAAGCATGAGCATCACATTACAGTGAGTTACATTTGCAGAGGAGTGAGTAACTAAATAAATAAAAACAAAACAAGTATTTTGACAGTGAAGTTTTCAATGTTAAGAATAAGAATAACGTGGAGGATCATAAAAATGCTGAGGTGGTGAAACAAAATAAGGATACCTCAAATAAAAGTGTAATAAGTGATTGAATGCATATAACCGATCCTATTGAAGTAAGTAATGACATAGAGAAACAATAGCGTAAGTAGATATCCCATGGTATAGGGCGTTTATGTCGCAACTTTTACTGTTATCTCAAGCCGATTACTGTCGATTATTGTCGATTCTTACTGCTTTGACCGGATATGAGTGTATGAACGGCACAATATGAGAGACTACCAGCGTCATAAAGCTTCACAGGAAAGAACTACGTGGAATATCAGCTTGAGATAACAGTAAAAGTTGCGACATAAACGCCCTATACCATGGGATATCTACTTACGCTATTGTTTCTCTATGTCATTACTTACTTCAATAGGATCGGTTATATGCATTAACTGATAGTAGATATCTACTTATGCTATTGTTTCTCTATGGTAATGATTTCGTGTGACTGCAATCGATAACTTTGTGATACCAAATACTCCTGATATAATTCTAGACCAATTAAAAATTGCCAATCGTACTCGAAATACAAATTCAAAACTATTTCAGTTTTTGAGTTAGGTGAAATTGTAATGTCATTTGAGAATAATTTTTCTACCGGACCCGATGACTATTGTTAAACAGATTTTGCCGGCAATAATGATACAGGTTCATACATAAGCATTAGAAATTCAATTGCATTTTGAAATTAAGTAATTAATTCATTTGAAGTAAGCTACTCCATAGTACCATTTTGTTTTGAAAGCATTTGAAACCCACCAAGCCATCTTCGGTTTGGGAACGCTGAAACTATTGTTGTGTTTTATAGAAAAACATTTTGAGAACAAGAGGGTACTATGGTATTATTCTTTATTAATATAAACAATTCATGTAGCCCTATTGAAATTCTTTTCAAGAAAGTTTTATTAATTTTGATTTTCAAGCCCAAAGTAAGATTATTTTAAAATAATTGACCATGACTTCATCAATCTGATGCAATTCAGCAATATTTATCCCCCTATTCTGACCTCATGATCTATGACTTCCCCAACACTTCTATTTCCTCAAATCAATCAATCAATCAAATTCCATTTATTCAAGTAGTTGCATATGAAAGACAAGCTTCACAACATTGAATCGTCACAATCAATAATATACACAGAAAATACAATAGTGCAAAGAGGAGACGTCAAAGAAACAGTTCAACTAAGAAACATAGTACAGTCTAAAAGTTCTTGGTAATTCCCATTCTTATTCAAAGGTTTACACTAGTAGATGAGTGAGATAATATGGATCAACAGGTGACCCACAATTCAGAAAAGATTCAGAAGAGATAAGAACTAGGGAACAGGAAGCCTAAAAGAGAAGAATAGACTAGAAAAGGAAGAGGTAGAAGATTATAAAAAATTTTCGTCATGGATTGGAATCTCTTGCATTCTATCGAAATACGCGATCGAAATTTCCGAAAGCGGATAATATTAGAAGGCAGCCATGTTGTGAATACAAATACATGTGGCAGGTAGCTTTGCACGTACTATGTTGGCAAATATAGAGGGAATCCACAAGTTTCAACGATATTTTGGGGAATATTACTGGTATATTTGTTTACAGCTGCTGATATGCTGCGGACAGATTTCACAATTTTGATGAAGGTTCGTAATTCCAAAATTCTTTTGCAACAAATTCTATACTCTGAGATAACTCGCTGAAGTTCCTTAGAAAAAGATTCATTGGTTCTAGTAGCTGGCAGGAAGAGAGTTTCCCATTGTAATAATGATGTATCTTGAAAGAAGCTTCTAGCCTATAAGTTCTCAAGAACAGTAATAATTGACGTTTTGAGGAGCAGCTATGTTCGTTGAAACAGAGAAAGCAAACAACGTCGTTGAAGTATAATCCTTCCTCTTCCTCTTCCCCTTCCTCTTCCACTATAGTCATAATCACGATGGAGCAATGAACCATCTCAACAACTCCCTCAATTGTGAGTTTGGTTGATATCTTGTTGTTTGTTTTCAAGTCATACTCTTCAATTAGTACTGTATGTTCAAGATGATCTGAGTAGCATAAAATTAGATATCCATCATCTAAGCATCTGGGATCTGCTGAGGATTCTAAAAAACCTCCATCCTCGATGCCAAGCATGGGTGATGATGATATACGGGAAAGTGTTAATTGAAGAGATTTCTTCTTCCATACATATAGGGATTCACGGGATGAAGCTACAATGAAGTTAGTGTCCATGGTGAGAAAATACAATTCCTTTCTATTATTGATTATGAGAGATGGTGTAAGAGTTTGCACCTTGCAGTCTTTGAATGAACACTTGTCACATGTTGGGAGAGTAATGTATTTGTACTTTACCGTCGTCTAATATCCACACTATAAAGTCCCTCATCACGCAGATGATCGAAACACTATACAAAGCAAAGTCCACTGCCAAAGTACAAACAAGCTTCACCTCTGATTCAAAACTGAGTAATTTCAAAACAACTTCCCCATTCTCAAGCTCCCCTAACAGTGGGTAATACAGTAGATGCAATCTTGAGGAGCACTTGATGGATATTCCACTTTCGGTCTTGTTACCCAACCTGTTGAATTTAGTCAATATCTTCCTGGAATCAAGTTGAATTCTGTGATACAACCCGTGGCTCCAGTTGTGCTTCAGTTGGTTACATTGTTGAATAATTTGTTTGTAAGGATTGGATGCTGGTAAAGTGGGGGATGCACTCTGATTGAGTGTTGTATTGGAATCAGTGGGGGTCGAGGAGGAAGTGGAAAGTAATTCACAGTTCACATTTGTTGGCAGCCAGCTAAGATCACTGTTAGTTACGAATTTCCTCCACAGTTTGACACTGTTAGCTGCTTCGTTCCAGGCTCGATTCACGCCACTGCAGGCTACCAGATCCTTCAGTTCGAGGTTCGAGAAAATCACCTCCAGAAGTTCGGGGAACAGCCATTCTGCCGTCGATCCCATCTGTGCATTCACTAAAAAAATTCAAATGCATTCACTAAAAATGTCAAATTTTGAAAAAAAAGAATGTAATTTACCAGGTCCCTTTGATTCAAGAATACAAACTTGTAGTATTATGTCTTGCAAAGCCATATGTTTCTAATTTTAAACTATCCACCTATGATATTTGAACATTAATACCAACAACTATTGATCATCTGAAATTAATTGTAGAGATTTTTATGCTCAATCTTTTCCACTTGAAATTTTTTGTTTAAATTGTATCTGAAGTCTGATAATTGGGAATCTAAAATCAAACTTTGCATAGATGGGGTGAAGCTCTTGGAATTTTTACAGATATGGGACTTGTGGCAGTTGATAGAGCTTATCGATGACTATTTCAGGTATAACTTTAATCAAAATCGTTGGAACCGTTTTCGAGAAAATCGCGAAAAACCCTGTTTTTGACAACATTTTCGCCATTTCAGCCGCCATCTTGAATTGCATTTAATCGAAATTGTTCGTGTGGGATCCTTATACTGTAAGGACCTTAAGTTCTAAATTTCAAGTTATTCCGTTATTGGGAGATGAGATATCGTGTACACAGACACACATACACTCATACACATACACACAACACACACACACACACACACCACACACCACACACACACACACACACACACACACACACACCACACACCACACACACACACACACACAACACACACACACACACACACATATACAGACCAATACCCAAAAACCTCTTTTTTGGACTCAGGGGATCTTGAAACGTATAGAAATTTGGAAATTGGGGTACCTTAATTTTTTTCGGAAAGCAATACTTTCCTCACCTATGGTAATAGGGCAAGGAAAGTAAAAATAACGAGCGACGCTCGGTGCCCTGGTATTTATTCTTGATTAAAAAAAATTAATTTTTAATAGTTGAGAAATATGTTTATCAGATGGAAAGAGATTATCACGAAACTGGATAAATCAACTTATCGTATACAAATTCATACGTGAACTGAGTTTATTATTAACATAAGTTAGTTTTTGATCTTGGAGAAAACAAATAACAGCTTTTAAGAGAAAATTATGATTCAACTGTGGATTGTGATTTAACTGAATCAACTAGAAGAGGTGACATCAGATACTTGTGGATGAGAAAACTGCGTGAGATCTACTGTTCACAGAACTACTAGTAAATAAAGTGAGTGATAAGCTGCACCCTTGTCTTATACCTTGGTTGATTGTCTGAAAGAAGTATGTGTCAAAAATAAGTAAGTGATGAGAGTTGATTCGATATACAATTTATTGATAAATCATTGGATAATTTTATGTTTTTTCAAAGTTCAATGAGCTAATCAAGTAACTCATTTTCAGTACACAGGAAACAAATGAAGATATCATTGCAATCACCTAGAACGCTAGTTAGCAATTCAAATTTTCCCAACAACTTTTTCAACGTCCACTTTTGTTTTCGTTAAACCAACTGACCAAAAATCAATTAACGATTTACGCTCGGCAGAGTTTACGTAGCAGCAGCATTTCGCTTTTTACTCAGCAGAGTTCAAATACTGTGACGTCAGTATAATCATTTATTTGTCGCGAGTCAACAACCAGATAAAAAGTTTAGGTAGTAGCTTCATTTAGTGGTGATCACTCATACCACTCTGACTCTCTTGACTCTACTCTTTGACTCCTGATTCTGACTCTCATGACTCTTGATTCTGACTCTCTTGACTCTACCCTTTCACTCCTGATTCTGACTCTATTGACTCTCGATTCTGACTCTCTTGACTCTCGATTCTGACTCTCTTGACTCTACTCTTTGACTCTTGATTCTGACTCTTTTGACTCTACACTTTGACTCTTGATTCGGACTCTCAATCTCACACTTGCCTTTGACTCTAGATTTGGACTCTCAATCTCACACTTGCCTTTGACTCTATAGTGAGGTCCACGTTATAATAGCAGTGGAGAAAGATAACAGAACAGCGTTGCCGATTCTCTGCCTTGCCACTGCTATAGATACTTACTTACTCCTTGGTGCCACAGCCCATTTAGGGCCTTGACCTCCTTGCCTTCTATAGATAGGCTCACGTTATAATGACAGTTGAGAAGAATATAGGGGGACAGTGTTGCCGATGCTCTGCCTTGCACTGCCTTTTATAGATAGGCCCACGTTATAATGACAGTAGAGAAGAATATTGGAGACCACCGTTGCCTATTCTCTGCCTTGCACTGCCTTTTATAGATAGGCCCACGTTATAATGACAGTGGAGAAGAATATAGGAGATCTGCACTTCCGATTCTCCGCCTTGTATAGAAGATAGCTGATACCGGTATATTCAATGTAATATTTATGTTAGAAATAATCAATTCTATTCCATTCGTCAAGAGAATATATTCCTAATAGTATTGAATGAATATCGGTGACCGAGCTTCGCTCTGGAGTACAAAAGCATAAAAAATTTATCACGAAAGAAGAAATTATATTAACATTCATACAGAAATGTTCTATCTAATCACATTGAGATTAATTCCCAGAGGAATGCAAAAATTTCCTTCACATAGGCCCAGTTGCACAAAAGCCGGCTAAATTTTAATCCTGATTAACTTTACGTGAACCAAATCAGAGAAGACCATTTCAAAATGATGGATCTACTGGAATTAATCAGGATTGAAAAAAAACCTGCATTTTTACAACCGGCACTAAGTACCTGATTGAATGATTACAAAAGTTCAACAGCTGAGTCATAATTTTGACACAGTCCCACACCCATCAACTCGCTCACTCACTTCCATCACCAACAGACGACGAAATAATTATTATCAGATGTTTTTCCAAGGATGAATAGAAATTATCCTTTTAATGTCCTTCAGCGAGTTTTCCCAGGGATGAGACCTAGTACAATCGAATCTTTATATTATAAACCTACTATGTTCTGAATTTCGTGAGAATCGTTAAAGCCGTTTTCGAGATCCGGTGAAATACAAACATATAAACATATAAACATCTAAACATACAAACATCTAAACATCCAAACATATGGACATATAAACAGAAGTTGCTCATTTAATAGTACAGGATAAATTATCATAGTTGAGATTGAATACTTTGCTAATTAAATTCATTCGTACATTGTTGAAAACCAATCTGGCAACGTTGTAAAGCTAGAAAAGGATAGCGCTATCTGCTTTGTTGAATGACAGACAAGAATAGCATCACTAATGTTAATCAAGTAGCCTACTGCCATTATAACGTGAACCTCACTATAGACTCAGCTTCGAATGATGACTACTTTGAATCACCCTCCAACTTGGATTATATTAACACCTAACTCTGCCTAATAAATAATTTTTTCATTTTCATTTACATTTCCATTATATTGATATTTTCCATTCCGCTTGAAATTTAAATTTTATTCTAGACTCTGTGACTCTGATTAGAATTGACTCTGAATCATTCTCCGACTCTTGACAGTGACTCTAGAGTCCGACTCGTACATTTGACTCTTCCCGTAGTCAGTGCAACCTCTAATTTTCCGGGGCAAAAATTTCAGGCTCCGAAAAAACACGCAATTAGACACAGCCGACTGAATGGGAACGCCAGCCCGAAATCGAAATTTTGTCCCGAGAATACAATTGTTTATTGTCGTCATTTCAACTGGACCGAATGAATGAACGCGAGCGGAAGGAGACAAAAGCAAATGGAGAAAAAAGCCAGAGTAGGCGAGAGAAAGAGTGAGAGACTGGCAGAGAGGGAAAATAGTGAGAGTGTGGGTGTAAAGAAGGGAGAGAATGTATGAGAAGGACCTTTGAATGAGTATGTATGATGTAGGAGTTGAAACAGAGTGAAATAAGCTTCCATGAAGTGACAAAATGGTGAATGAACTTCAAAAAATGGAGATTGATTGATTGATTGAGTACTTTATTTATGTAGATTACAATATATACTGGCTTATACACTTATATACAATAGCTTACAATACAGCAAAATTATAGATGAATTTACATAATATAGACTAAGAAAATAATTATTGAACTGTATATGATATGAGAAAGCAATTTGTAATATAATAGCTATAGATAATTATATTGTTATGCATCCACATAAATTGGCGGAGCTTTGGACTTATCAATGTCCATTCTTCGGAAAGAATATTAAGAATATCCTTCCCACTAACTCTCTACCAAAAGAGAGAGTGTGATAACATGAGAGAGAGAGAGAGAATACCTCTATGTGGATGAGAATCAATTAAGGATTAATGTTTCGGAGTGGAAAACTAGAAGTTAAATGAGCTTCTAAATATTCTAGTAAAGAGCATCTTATGACTCAAATGAATCATACTTTCCGTTGTAAAGTTTATTCAAAGTGTAAGGCCTATTTATTTAACCGTTTGGAATGACCCTACTGGAAAATCTAGAGGCATTGAATATTGGTAAAAGGCGTAAATACTATTCAAGAAGTAGATACTGTGCTCGTTGATCTTGGGAAAACGATATGCTGACATTGTCGTTCATATCAAATGAAAAATGGTCGCAAATGCTTTGAGAGGCATGAATTCAATAATCTGAGAGACCAGTGTCAGAATTACTCGGATTCTAGTAGATTCCTAAACTTCCAGTTTTATGAAAAAACATTTTTTCCTTAGTTTATTGTTAAAGTTAGCATTCATTCTATTTATGTATTCATTTTATTATTTGTAGGCACCTGCTGTAAAATCTTTTAGGTTTAGCGGGACCACTTTTTTTATGCATTTTACTGAATAAAATGATGGAATGATGATGATGAATTCAAGAGTAAATTAATATATTCAGAAGCAAAAGAAAATTATCCAAACGCAAAAGAAGATGCAGTGGAGAAATAGAGAGAGAAAAAGATATAGACACTGGAAGATGTAAACGGTAAAGCAACAACAGAAAACACGTCTTCTCTCTTTATCCCTCTCTCTCTCCCTGTTCTGAAGAAGAAGAAGAAGAAGAAGAAGAAGAAGAAGAAGAAGATGAGGCATCAGCAGACGAAGTAGTAAATGATTGGTTGGAAAATGTTTGAGTAGAACGTGAAAGCTGCGCGCTAATGGTTTGGTTTGCTACAGACAGTTGACTTCAAACGCCCAAAGAAACTGTCTGCCTCCATACCGATATATCCATGTATCCATGTATACACTTGCACATGTCTTACACCCACATACATACGTGTGCGCTAATGTATGCGTACGTGTAGGCAGACGCAGAAGTAAGAGCAAAAGCCTGGGCAAACTTTGCCAGCCTGAGCGATCCCCTTGCTCGTATTTTACTCAGCAGCAGAGAAGCTTCTCATGTGTGATCCCTGAGGCGCCCTCACTTCGAAACAAGTGTTTGCTGGTTGAATTTCATCATGGAATGTCAGCACTGATTGAAGGCAGCAGCCGCCCGTCATTGATTAATGAAATTTGGATACCTTACACTTACCATGGATACTATGGTAGTTGTGTAGATATGAATGTAATATACTGGTGACAGTATGTTGATTATTTGGTAAAGACATACCGTTAATTTCCTGAGATCATTCATGAAGGATACTTCCCTATTTATGTGGATTTCAAATGATATTTTAATTTGGTTTCTAGGTAAATATGATGTTTTGACATCACATCACTAATCAATGATACATTGTTAGCCTACTGGTGTGCATTTCAATATAATGTATTATAATTTTGGTTTGTTAACTAGCTATTAACCAGACGGTAAAATAATATATGAAATAAATGAGTACATTTAGCAGGTCCTTTATGTAAAATAATCCATTTGCTAGTTGATAGTAAACTAGCTCCATGTAAAATAATTCATTTGCTAGTTGATAGTAAACTATCTCCATGTGAAATAATCCATTTGCTAGTTGATAGTAAACTAGCTCCATGTAAAATAATCTATTTGCTAGTTGATAGTAAACAAGCTCCATGTAAAATAATCTATTTGCTAGTTGATAGTAAACTAACTCCATGTATAATAATCCATTTGCTAGTTGATAGTAAACTAGCTCCATGTAGAATAATCCATTTGATAGTTAATAGAATAGAATAGAATAGAATAGAATAGAATAGAATAGAATAGAATAGAATAGAATAGAATAGAATAGAATAGAAAGAATAGAATAGAATAGAAGAGAATAGAATAGAATAGAATAGAATAGAATAGAATAGAATAGAATAATAGAATAGAATAGAATAGAAGAGAATAGAATAGAATAGAATAGAATAGAATAGAATAGAATAGAATAGAATAGAATAGAATAGAATAGAAGAATAGAATAGAATAGAATAGAATAGAATAGAATAGAATAGAATAGAATAGAATAGAATAGAATAGAATAGAATAGAATAGAATAGATAGAATAGAATAGAATAGAATAGAATGAATAGAATAGAATAGAATAGAATAGAATAGAATAGAATAGAATAGAATAGAATAGAATAGAATAGAATAGAATAGAATAGAATAGAATAGAAGAGAATAGAATAGAATAGAATAGAAGAGAATAGAATAGAATAGAATAGATAGAATAGAATAGAAAGATAGAATAGAATAGAATAGAATAGAATAGAATAGAATAGAATAGAATAGAATAGAATAGAATAGAATAGAATAGATTTTTATCCCTCTAAGTATAAAAACTATACAATCGGAAACGTCATGATCTTATATGCATTACAATGATAATCTAAATCAACCAATGATAATAGGCAATCAAAATATACAAGTCATGACAGTTTATATAATAGTTCACACTTATTTAAGATTTACTCTAAATTCAAATTTGATCAGAAGTAGCTACCAATAGTTACATTGCTCATGTTGAGGAATTCAGTAAATGAGTAAAGCGGATTTTCTGTCAAAAGTGTTCTCATTTGTCGTTTAAATTGAGCAACAGATATTTCTCTCACAAAAAACGGAAGCTTATTGAATATTTCTATAGAAATTACTCTTGAACTGATCTGAGTTCTCCTCAGCCTGGCATATGGTACTTCAATACACTGTCTGTACCTTGTATTATGCTGGTGAAAATTCTACCTACGTAGGAAAGAGTCAAAATTCATTTTCACTTCCATAGCTAGTAAAAATACAAATAAGCTATAAATTGTCATTATTTTCTGTTCTACAAAAATTGGCCTACAAGGTTCTAAGTAGTCTGCATTACCAACAATTCTTAAAGCCTTTTTCTGAAGGAGCAAGATTTTCTGTACATCAGTAGCACAACCCCACAATGATAAACCATATGCAAATGTACCTTGAAAGGAGGCAAAATAGGTCATTTTGAGGTAATGTTGAGGTACATATTCTTTCAATCTGCGTAAAAGATATAACTCGGCTCAGCTTGGAACAAACGTGATCAATATGTGCGCCCCATGTCAATCCTTGATCTAGATATATCCCCAAAATCTTCACACATTTTAAATTATCTTTATCAATTTGCCTCAACCCTAGAATTATTTGTTGCGTTTTATTGCTATTGAGAAGTAGATTATTTGCCCTGAACCATATGCTCATTTCATCCTGACAGTTGGACATTTTTTCTTTTAGAGCCAGGATATCAGTATCTACAGAAAACATAGATGTGTCGTCAGCATAACAAACCACTTTAGATTTGGTACAATAATCAATATCATTCATCATTATCAGAAATAGCAAGGGTCCTAGTATTGATCCTTGTGGTACACCATGACGTACAATGCAACACTTGGAGAATTCGTTATTAACATTTACAGTCTGCCTACGATCACTCAGGTACGATTGCAACAGTTTAAGAGCTTTCCCTTGCACACCTAAATAATACAATTTTTTCAATAAAATTTCATGTTGAACAACATCGAACGCTCGACTCAGGTCATACAGGACTAAACCTGCATAGTTCTTTGAATTGAAGCAGTCTAATAATATGTTGTCTACAATCGAGACGAAAATAACTGCATCTATGGTTGATCTACCCGCTCTGAAACCGAACTGTGCAGTGGTAAGCAGGCCGTTGCTCTCAAAGTATTCATAGAGTTGAATGGAAATGATATATTCATAAATTTTACCGAATATTGGTGGAACAGATATGGGTCTGAAGTTCTCAGGTTGTTTCTTGCAACCTTTCTTGTATATAGGAATAGTTCTAGAATGTTTCAGAATTTTTGGAAAAACTGCTTCATTTATGCAAGAATTAAAACAAGCTGTTAATGGTGCAACGATTGGTTGAATTACTTCTTTTACTAGTGAGCTGGTCAAGTCATATATATCTTTACTATTTGAGGATTTCATTTTTGTGACAATACCTAGAACCTGCACAACCGGGACCTCTTTCATTTCAAATCTACAATCAGTTCCTGGAGAGAGAGATAGTAAATCCTCTGCTAGAACATCCGTTGAGTCAATACTCCTGTGAATTTGTTCTACTGATTTGAGAAAGTATTGATTGAATGTATCAGGAGAGATAGATGTACTAACATCAGCAGGTGGATTAGAGCATTTCCGAATAATTTTCCATGCAGCTGAGCACTTATTATTCGCTGATTCAATACGCCGGACATTTGAGTTGAGCTTGAATGATGTAAGTTCTAATTTATATAGTTTCTTTAAATTGGTATAAGTGCGTTTTTCATTTTCTGACCTACTATTTTTGTATTTATCATAAGCAATCAGTACTGTATTCCTTAAACCATTCAAAGCAGGTGAGAGTTGATTCCACTTTTTAACTCCATCAGAGGAAGGCTTTATAGTTTTTATAGGGCAGAAAATTTCAAATAGCTTATGGAATTCATTAAAAAATAATTGAAAATTATTTCAACCCTTTCGTGTATTAGAATGCTCGGCCAGTGGATGGTACATAGTTGAGACAATAATTGATTGGTTCCTATAGCAGTTATTGGTCTGAAACTATAAGATTTTCCATCTTTTGAATTAGTATTCCCACTTATATTCGTATTGGATCTCACTCTGGAAGATATGGCATCGTGATCGCCCAAGACCACCGGCTCAACAGCCACCTTGAACAAACCGGGGCGCAGGTCAGTTGCAACATTGTCCAAGCAAGAATTCATTCTTGTTGTCTCAAAGTTGGTCAGATACAGATTATGAGATTTGAGAGAATTTACCAACTCGGATTTTTTAGGATCAATAGACAGTATGTTTACATTATAATCACCTCCTATAATAAAATGATAATCCTGCGTGTATTTAGTTGAAGATATAATAAGTCTATCCAATGCATCAAGGAAAAGGTTGAAGTCACCCCTAGGCGATCTGTAGAGTGTTATGATGATAATTTTCAATTTCTTACTCCTAACAGCAACAAATTCATGGTGAATTTCATTACTATAAGCTGATACATCAATTACTTTGAAATCATCAACAAATTTGTCTGAAATGAAAACAACACCTCTATTCTTGAATTTAACTGTGCAAAAGGCAGAGGTCATCACAAAACCATCTATATTGACCAGTTCCAAATGATTCTCTTTCAACCAATGCTCAGTTAAGCAGAGAATATCATAATTTATTATTATCATTGATACTATTCATTACATTTATTTCATTTACTTTATTACCTAGACACTGTACATTGCAAAAGAATAAGGAGAGAGTAGGAGAGTCAAGATCATTAAGATCATTTAAATGGAATTGTTCATTGATAGGAACTGAAAGAGACCTAAGAAACTATTTTCATTATTCGATCTAGTATCAGGATTGGAAGAATTAACAGTTCTTGAGTGAACTCTGGACGTAGGAGTGTGGAGATCGTCGCTCACTCGGTGGAAATTCAACTCTCCAAGTCGAACACTGGAAGGTGTTCCATCACGATCATTGATGGGATGTTCTACAACCAATGGGGTTGAAGCTGGAGTCGAGCAGTCAGGGTCGCGGACTATCACGTCCTCGTCAACACTGTTATGAATTTCCATTGGCATGGAAGGAGCATGTTTCAAGAGTCCATGATTTGCCACAATATTACAGAAAGATTTTCCAAGTGAACGCTTTCCTTTCTTTCCGTAGTGCAGGCCATGTCTCGTGAAGTGATGCCTTTGCATAACGTTACTGAAATTGTTGAATATCATCGTTGAAGTTCCAGTGTAAGACGATATTCTATTCGAGATCGACACATTAGTGAACAAGCTCAGTACACATAGTACACAAGCTCCATGTAGAATAATCCATTTGCTAGTTGATATTAAACTAGCTCCATGTAAAATAATCCATTTGCTAGTTTGATAGTAAACTAGCTCCATGTAAAATAATCCATTTGCTAGTTGATAGTAAACTAGCTCCATGTAAAATAATCCATTTGCTAGTTGATATTAAACTAGCTCCATGTATGATAATCCATTTGCTAGTTGATAGTAAACTAGCTCCATGTAAAATAATCTATTTGCTAGTTGATAGTAAACAAGCTCCATGTATGATAATCCATTTGCTAGTTGATAGTAAACTAGCTCCATGTAAAATAATCCATTTGCTAGTTGATATTAGTAGGGTAATTATGACAGAAATGAATCAATTGATATCATGCCCACAACACCCCTCCCCCCCGGCGTCATCCTCCTTCCCCTTAGCAGAGCTGTGACGTCACGTGACAGCTGGTTTGTGACGTCATAAGCTGATCAGTGAACGCGGAATTCGCTAACTGGAATTTGGCTAACTGTGCTTGTGGAAGTGACTGGCTAGGAACTCACTGATTCTGTCACAGACAGGATTGGCTAACTCTGGAACCCGCTGATTCTGGCCAGAGAATTGTGGAGAATTGGAAATGGCTAACTCTGGAAGTCGCTAACTGGCAACTCACTGATTATGACGTCATCGTTTTCACCTTTCTCCTTTCGTCACCTTGTCTCCTCATCATCCTCATCCACCTCCACCAACCCCTCTACAACCACAAGCTCCTTCTCCTACTCCTACTCCTCCTCCTCCTACTCCTTCACCTCCTCCTCCTCCTCCTTGTCATCATTATCCTCCGGCCAAATTATCATTTCTTTATATAATATTCTAGAGGGTATTGAATATATTGCCATGATTGAATTCTTATTATTGCTGGGGTTCCTGTTCTATTATATGATTGTCTATTCATTCTATTATTATTGTTTTGTCATAATAACAATTATTCTGATTTTATAACTTTGGCATAGCTTTGTACTAATGATAATAACATTGTTGTTATTATTAGTACAATAGTTATTATTATATTATTATTATTATGACATTTAAAACAATAATAATAGAATTATTTTAATGAATTTGAATTCGAATTAATATTGTATAATATTACATCAATAGAATTAAATATGATAATAACATTGTTGTTACTATTATATATTCGTTTTAACTCTGTTCTGTAACTATTATTCAGATATTTTTAATTCAATTACATTTATTGGATGAGCATTAGCGATTTGACTTGAGCCGCGTTTGGACCAAAGTTATTGACAAAATTTTAACCTAATCTATATTCAGTGGACAGAGTGTCCACTGAATCAGGCTCAGGAAATTCCCGTACATTCCCCGTATATTTCACGTTCTTCCCGGTTTTCCTTGCTGGTTGAAACACATGTTTATTGGAAGAATATAATATTCTCAAATAACAATCTCAAAAGTGCAAAAGTATGTTATTCATCAAAATGTAGCACCATTATACGATTATAACTATGTATTTTGAATAATACAAAAAAGGCAATTTAGAAGAAAAATCGAAACTCGCTAATCTACCTTTACCCTTTAAAACATTATAGTCCAGTCACTACCGGTATATACATTGGTGTTTGCAATATATATTTTAGTTTGATTTTTCAATAAATCGTTTGGATACATTAGAGAATTCTAGAGTCTAGACCAATATTTCATGCAAAATTTTCAATATCCTCTAATTGTCACAATTTAAATGTACAATTCAAAATCCATCTGGGCGTAATTTTGTGCTCTTTAACCTGAAACCGGAGAGCACACAAAATCACGCCCAAAGGGATTTTGGATTATACATTTGAATTGTAGCAATCAGAAGATATTGTTGATTGAAAACTAAAATTCATTAAAATTGATTATTTTGTTGAAATTTTACTCGTTTTTGTGACTCAGAACACATTACATATAGATTGATCCATCACATAGTATATTTTCTACTATTTGATTCTGTACATGAATTCGTAACAACTGGTTGAATCAGACTGACTCAAAACAAACCTTTCACATACCAGATTCTGCTAACCATGATAGTATCCTCACTGCAAGCTTTTCTCACTTGAAAACGTTTCATTACTCAGAAGCGAATAGTGTTATCAAATAGCACCTCCACTCGACAGAAAAGTTCTCTTCCCAAGTTCCCTTGAAAGGCAAAATGTCAAGCTATGTGTTAAGGTATTTGATGAGAAAAAGTAGCAGCTTTAAAAGAATGCAACATTCAAAATGAAAATTTTGAAACCCATGGAGAAAATCCATGCTAATTGTGAGCTCATAGAGCATCAAATTCTCTTCAATTTGATGTATAATTCCACACTTTTACGCATTTCCCTACGACTTTCAGCAGCTTTATCTAGTGTTGAATATGAAATTTCCAGTTTTGCAACAATTGACCAATTGACAAATGAATTTTGAAGGAGAGTTTTGAACACAATTTTTGTCAGTAGCTATATATTGTGGGGATTGACGGGTTTTTTTGCGCAATCTCCCCCCTCCCCCCTCCCCCACCCCCTGAGTTGTGCAAACTCCCCCTCCCCCTCCCCCTCCCCCTTCTCCCCTCCCCCCAGAGTTTGTGCAAACTCCCCCTCTCCCTCTCCCTCACCCTCTCCCTATCATCTCCCTCACCCTCTCTCTCTTATCTTATCTTATCTTATCTTATCTAATCTAATCTAATCTCTTCCCCTCCCCCAGTGAGGATGAGGGGGATGAAGAGAGAGAGAGAGAGTGATCTCTCTCTCTCTCAGTGAGGGAAAAAATAATTTTCCTTTCTCAGTGAGGGAAAAAATAATTTCCCTGAGGGAAAAATAATTTCCCTTTCTACTGACAGATTAAAGTGAATCTGTATTCTCTACTGTCAAATTAAAGTGAATTCATATTACTACATCTAATAACTTATACTGTAAAATTAAAGTGATTGCAAATTGAATAATTCAATTGGTTTGATTTCCGCCCGACAGTTAGGAAAAATTTCAAATTTAATTTATATTGAAATTTTCTATGTGCTGTACAAACCTGCGGGCGTTATTTTTTAACGTGTTTCTCTGAGAATATCTATAGCTATTTTTTGGATAAGCTAGCTTATCCAAAAAATAGCTATAGATATCCTCAGACCTATATCACATGGAGGGTACAAGAGAGAGAGAGAGAGAGTGATACACCCATCGTTTCTCTGTCTCTCGCATAAGCATTACTTGTAGATTGTGCAAACTACTAGGTGGAAAAAACAGATGGCCTCATGCGTTATCTTCCTTTTACAAGATTTATCGATATAGTCAAAAATGACTAGGGTGAAATTTGAAACTGTAGGTGTTAAAGTTCACTCTCTCTCACACATCCTTTTACAAGATTTATCGATATAGTCAAAAATGTCTAGGGTGAAATTTGAAACTGCAGGTCTGTACTTCTCTCTCTCACACAAGTGTTTATACAATCAATCACGGTCGTCTAGACTGGAACAACATATCGTTCACTCTCTCTCACACAACTGTTTACAAGATTTTATGTTTTTGGCGCCAATATAAAGTCTTTATATTTGACTAAATCCATTTTTTCTGTAATAATTTGCACTACCTGATTTTCGGAAAGGTTATGTTGTTTGGCCTCAATCCAGTTCATGTGAAAACTTACCTGGGCGTATTTGGATACAATGTCGAGGGCGATTCTATGAATGAATAAATTTAGATACTCAATGAATGGAGCCGAACATTGCAGTCTCATGACAGTACCCTCTTCCGAATTTTTAATTGCCTCAGCTATTTCATCACGAACGCTTTTCACAGCGACTCCCATCTCGTTTTTCTTAATAAAATCTCCTATATCATTTTTAGTTGCATACTTTTCTGCAATTTGCTTAATTGGAATAGCAATAGAATTTTTTGTAATGAACTGTTCAATACCTTCCATAATATTAGCTTTTATTGCACTCGCCATTTCAGATAATCGTTTTTCAAACTCTTCCTTTGTTAATGAAGAACTAATCAATTTCTGCAAAGCAGATTCTAAATATTGCTTATCAATTCCCGATGGCTGTGTTTCATTTACTTTAGTAAAAATTTCTGTACTAAGTTGTTTTAATTTAGTATTGAGATAGTTTCTGTCCAGCACCTCCAAATTCTTAATTTTATCTGATACGGCTTTTAATTTCTCATCTAAATAAGCTTTATCAACATTATTGTTGTTAATACTGAGCAACTGAGATGAAAAGCTGTCTGTTAAAGTTTTCACTTCTCCTAGAGCAGATTCTAAATTTAGAGCTCTCTCTCTGCAATAGCTTTATCGATATCAGCACTGAAATTTTGTAATGTACTTAGAATATGTTCTCTTTCAATTATGCTCACTCCAATATTCTTTGTATTTTCCGAAACGAGTTTGGTTATTTGCGAATCTAAATAAAATTTCACAGCTTCGCTGATTCCTTGTTGATTTATCGATTCGATTATCTTCTGTGTTATCGAGTCAATATCACACGTAAGATTAGCAACAGCTCCGCTAGCACTAGCCGTATCAATTCGTCCGAATCGATGTAGAGTCATCGTAACACTAAACAATTAATTTTGCTTCTTTTAGCTCTTCAATTATAGACGCGATCTCAATATCATGCCTGGTGTTGCCACTAGCTTTTGAGGAATAGAGTAAATTTAATCTTTCCACTAATTCGTCAAAATTATCAAAGTATTGATAAATTCTATCATGAGAATTATTTTTTGCAAATTTCAATAAACCCCAACCCTTCTTTTTACTAATTTTTTTACTGGGAAATAACTTTTGAATCATTTGCGATTTAATTCCCTGATTTCGTTTAACACAGCCTCTTTGATCTAAATGTATGCCTGTAAGTGTTAAGATTTTTTATACTTATCCAGATCTCTCTGATTATAAAGATTGAGTTTGGTCTCGCACTGAATAATAACTCAAGTAGACCATGTGTTAAACGGAATCTTCCATTTTTAATATCTATATAACCGTTATCGAATATTACTTGCTGATTTCCAATATAATACACGTCATCTTTAGAATTATATGAAATTCCATAACTGATTGAATTATTCAATTTTTCCACATGAAACGTTTTTAGATATTGTGACAGCACATCATCGTTTCTGCTAGAACCAAGTAAACTGTTTTCAAATTTAGTCGAGCTTAAAAAATTGTCTGTTGAACTCTCATAACTCTTTTCATCCCCCTCCTCATTATCATCAATTTCCATACTCTGTTCCTCTTTTACTTCTTCCTTTTCTGGTTTTACAGTAGAGTGTGAGAATTTGTTTTTTCCCAATTCAATTATAGGTTTTATCAATGGTGATAGAGTTTTCCTATTGTATTCCTCTGATCGCCTTTCAAAATTGACTAAGCTTTTATGCTTTTCTCCAATTACTTTTCTCAATTTCTTAATATTTTCGATTGAACCAACGTTCTTTCTATTCAGTTTTCTGCTGTTGTATGACAACATGACTGCACAAAGAATTAATCTCTACTGAACGGTAAGAAACGTATCAAGCGAATCTCGGTATTTGCCGCTATTAATTCCACACTCGCTCATAATAGTTAGAAAATTATGAGGTTTACGATTCCAAACTTTATGACAAAGTTTAACAAAATCTTTATAAGAAATATCTCCTCCAACATGATCTTTGTGAATTAATTTCAGATTCAATAAATCTACCTTGAAAATTATAATCATATTCGCATTGTCCCTAGAGAAATGTTTCTGTGTAGCTCCATAACTCTGAATTTAATATGCAGTGTCAATATTACGATGTCGTCCCATGGTAAAATATTCTCTTATTTGAGGTACATGATTAAGTTGGAAGTCGTCGAATATGACAAGAGAAAATTGTTGAATTTTGTTTGGGTGAGCTATAGATTCCGAATTGCTGTTTATATGAAATTCAATACCCTTCATTTTTGAAAAGACTTCTCTCAAAAACAAGTACTTATCTTGATACTCGCTCTTTGTGTGCAAGTATATAGTTTTAAATCTCAACCCATTCTTTGAAAAAATTAAATTAAATAGTAAATTGGTCCTGCCACACCCTGAAGAGCATATTATAGGATCCTTGCATTATGTGGTAACAACTTACCATTTTTACACCATGTTGGCATTTCTTTCTCTCTTATAACATTGTCGAAATTTACTATCGGAATCATGGTAGTCATGTGTACAGCATGTGATCTGATAAGGAACTAATCATTTCTCGTGAGTTATCAGTGAAGGGGAGGAGGCGGCTTATCACAGCGGCAAGCATTCGCTCGCTCCCCCACTGATAGAAGTTTCTCACTTCAACTGGCCCTCTCTTTCCCGCACCCTCTTCACGAGAATGCATCATCTGTTGCTTGAGCCTTAGCAAATTACGAAACTTCAGATTGAAATGAAAAGCAATGTTTGATGAGGAGCTATTATATTTTCAACGAATGTACATCATGATATTTACACTGAATGGAATGTATTTACAATAGATTATTTACAATAAATGTACATGATATTTACAATAGATTATTTACAATAAATGTACATGATATTTACAATAGATTACAAAAGATTATTTTTCATCTAATAGTTGATCTTTACTAATATAACTAGGTGTTGAAAACCCAATCCATTTCACTAGCAATCCTTTTTTATCACGTTTTAATATTTTTTCAATCAAATACACTTGTCTCTCCGATTCGTTTAATTGTGTTTTTTTAATTTCTTCTGCATAAAACCTACCACTAATTACTTCTCCGTTTAGATCTCGCAAGCTATACGTTACAGGTTGAGAAGGAAATATAGAATGAATTACAAAATACTCTGCGCTCCAGTTTATGTTATAAGATTTATCGAAAAGAACCCTTTTCTTTGAGATTCGTACAACATCTCCTAGCTTAAATTTCGGTTTTGAATTTTTCAATTTATATCGTCTATTGAATGCAGAATTCAAAGACATTAAAACATGATTACGATCTTTTTTCCCCACATCTTTAGGTTTCATTCTTATGGATGAATGCATTGTTGCATTATAATCACGAACTAAACTGTCTAGTTGCGATATCCAGTTTTTGGTTCCATGTTCAGTTAAATATCTATAAATTTTTGCTTTAAGTGTTCTATTAAACCTTTCAACTATGGAGGCTTTCTTATCGGTAAAAACATGATAATGTTTAATACTATATCTATCTAATAACGCTTTAACTTTTGAATTAAAGAATTCTGTTCCCTGATCTGTTTGGAACAGCTTAACTCCCTTATTTTTAGAAATAATTGGCTCGAGAGCGTTAAATACAGATTGGCTTGCCTTGTCTTTTAATGGTACACAATATGCAAATTTTGAAAAACAATTAATAACAGCTAAGATATATTTGTAACCCTTATTAAAACGCGATAAACTCGTCATCTCAATGAGATCTGCTTGAAGCAAGTCTTTTTCACTTTTCAACTCATATTTGCGAGTGGGATAGTTCACACGCGGCACGCTATGAAGCTCTAAAGCTAGCTTAGATCTAAATGTTGGATGATTGTAACGGGACATACTGAGCAATTGTTAGTATGAAGACTTCCTTACTACTGTTCAATCAATTTTATATGTGTACATACTTAATCAGACTAAACCGGCTTCATATATTATTCTAACTTACACATAGCTTTACAACTAGAGTAGCTTGGTTTAATTCAATAAATCAACATAGAATGAGAAACATTATACAGCATTTATTTTTTGATAATTCTTTACATAATTCAAGTATATAGTTTACATTCATTAAATATGCCGTACAATAATCAAAAATGTGTACAATATCGTCTTTATTTTTCAAACTTTTGTCAATAGTTATAATAATTTTGCATTTATTCGTAACTTACAACTAATACATTTATTCCTTAAACCTCTACAAGTATTACAATTAATTTTCACATTCAAAGCTTTTAGTATTTAATAGTTTTATTCTCTCCTCAATTAACGAGTTCATCATAATTTCTGTAAAAAAGTTAAAGTTATAGTTTGTACAACATTGCTGATTCGCCACACATTTTCATAATTTCAAATGTAAATCTTACACTATCAATGTTTTTATCTGTTAACCTATCATCAATGAAATAATACATTTGAATATTCAACCAACCTAATGAATTACAATAGCAAAATTCAGGAATTTCCTTTAATTCACATCTTCGATGTCTATCAACTATATTCTTATTTATAATATAACATACGCTTATATGTTCTGACTTCTGTTCTTCACTTTTACCAGGTTTTATAAATGTTAAATATTCCTCAAACGTTAGTCCTTCTTTTCCGAAATTATTCAATTCTAATATTGTTTTGTCAATAAGTTCGAAATAACAACATCTATATTTTTCATCGATTTTATTCGAAAAATAGTTCTTATCAAATGAAATTGAATCCATCTCCAATCTGAAATTAAACATAATATGCTATCAATCTTGTTCTAGCCCACTCTCATCTGAACAAATAAATAAAAAATTCCAGATAAGTTCATTTAATTGTTCTTTTGTTAAATGTTTATTTTTTTCTGTTATACATTTTTTAATTTTATCGATAGACTCTTTAAGATGTGCACACACACATCTCCATGAATCGGGGCAATCTTTTCCCCTGTAAGCATCATATGATGTACCGTATAAATCACAAACTGAAATATGATTATAGTTATCACTATGCCAAACTCCTAATTTTTCATAGTCTCTCACAAATGTTAGATATTTCATATTCGTCCATCCTTTTTCTGCTAACTGGTCCAATAATTGCTGATGCGTCTCCAATAGTTCAGTTAGTTCACAACGATAACTTTGTATTCTCGCCATTTTTTCTAAAGAAACAGAATCATATTTAGCCACAAATCTTGTTTCAATAATTCTGTATGAGGTCATTTCTCAACTATCTTACTATAAATACCACTGCATTGATCTGCATTCGTTCAGTTTGATAGTGTCAACGGTGGAGTAAACATGAATACTTCTAAGGTGTTTAATGTGCATATGCTCTGTGGTAATAAAATCAAGCCTACCAATGAGCGGTTTGGTTTGTGGTTTCTATCAGAAAACTTGTGTGATGACAACCTTGTGACAGACATTGGAAATATTGATTACACTGCTGGAGAAGAACTGTTAGTGCAGGTTGACTCAAATCTTATGCCTATAACAGAACCTTTTTGTGACAATATAATGCTTGTGAAAATCTGTGCTTTGGATGATTGTGAGCCAATGGATAAGAGACGCTTCATTCTAAAAAAGGATATATGTGGTGCATTCAACTTATATTTAAGAGACAAATTCTCTAATATGTTGACAGCTAAACATGGAGTCAAAGCAAAGCTGCCTTACCTATTGGACGGTGGAAGTGATATGTCTCAAAAGATTCTACAAGTGCTTGGTAAAGATGATTACAACGAGGTGAAACAAAAATACCAGCAACCAGTGGGGATACCTTACAAAGTGGAGCTTGCAGATGTCCCAATTGCTACATTGATAGAAGAACTACCGAGATTATTGGAGCAGCTGAGGAAGGTGCACTTCTATCTACTAGACTTGCACATAACACAGGACTTTGCTGGAATATTCAACAAGAATGGAATGTGTGACTTTCTAACTACAAATCATTGTTTCTGCTTTCAAGGAGAATATAAAGAAGACTATAATGTGATAGTAGATAACAATAAAACTGTTGGGATTGATTGCTTGACTTGGGTTAATAGTAATGTGAGGGTAAAAATTTATAATAAGTTTGTATGCCAAATCACAAGCCCTGGTGTAAATAAGCAGTTAGGTAACCATATTGTAGACTTTATTGCCTGTGCAGATACAAGATTACGGGAAACCTTTACCTCTGATGCAGCTAAAATGCATGGTATTACACGTTTGGAAGCTACAATCTATAACTATAGTTTAACAAATAGAGACAATAGCAAAATCTTTGACCCTATTCAAGATAGCTTGTCACTCTTGAATGATAGTAGAAATTATTTCCAAAATGCTCCAATTTATTCTGTGTCCTTGGCTAAAATGTGGAGAAAACTGACAGATAATTTAAAAAATAGTTGTTGTTTGGTCTATAATGATCTTCTACAGTATGTTTACTGGGGTAATAGCAATACCAAGAAATTGACTGGTGTACAAGTAAAGCTGCCCACCGACCCACAACATAGAAATAAAATAATTTCTTATGTTATTTCTGCATTCAGTTTCAATTTACTACCTATAAATTATGTAGAAATTTTTGAGGATCCATCAAACAAGAATAATATCAGTTTCTCACAAAAGTGTTATATTAAGAGTGGTGAGACATATTTCTCCAAGTCAACCACAGTTTTCTCTACCATATCCAAAGTTGTTGAGCTAGATGAGTTGGGCCTTGTAGCAACAGGTAACTTGATACCACAAGTCTTAAGAAAACGAGCAAACATAACTTGTAAGCTTCTCCCATACCCTGTTAAAGAGATACAGCCCACGTCTCCTATCACAGTGCTATCAGACAAAAAGCGTAAGCTAGAACTGGATGAAATTGATCTAAAACGGAGGAAAACTGAGTTTTTTGAAACCACACAGTCATTTAGGGCACAGCATAAGCAGATAGAAGAATTTGAGGAAGAAATAGAAAATTTGAGAGAGGAACTTGAGCCATATTTCCATTCACATTGGCGAAATTTTGATCTAAGTGGAGTGTACAATGTGACTGCATTTACTGTAAATAATAAAGGAAAATTTGCATATGTAGGTGTTTTAGGAGAAAAGGAAGGTTCGAAAAATGTTTACTTTGTAAAGGGGTGTCATAAAAATGTTTTTATTAATGCATACAATGCAAGAGAAGACCTTAAGAAAGAGGGTTATTTTGTAATCCCTTACACTGACAAAAAAGAAATTATTTGTCTACCAAGGGAAGAGAAAATTTGTGTAATTACAGTCAATGGTATGACAAGCTATAATGGTCATACATTTCCTAGAATAGAATCACTTAAGTTTCTGTCAGATGTATGGAAAAACTTGGAAGACACTCCCTTCACACAAAAAGAAGTGGAGCAGTATAATAACATCACAATGCTGGAAATTAAAGGGAAAGTAAAAGTAGGACAGTGTAAAAGATTGGAAGAGTTACCACAAGGTATAGAGTTAGTCATTATTGCAATAAAAGAAGTGTACAATAGAAACAATACTCGCTATATTCTGCAGTTTGAAAATCTGGAAGAATTGTATGTCTCAAACTATTGGTTAGAGGAGGAATTTGAGAGCTCTAACATTGATTTGAATTATAAAATTAGAATCAAGCTAGATGTTTTTAAATATACACCCAGTAGGAATAAGGAAAGAGTTACTTTCTGTATTTGATTTGTCCATAGATATGGTTTGATGTATGTATAATAATTTAAAAATAAAGAAAATTATTGTGACATTGACTGTTGACATTTACCTCTCACCCCTTCTCCTGATTCCTCTCTCATTTTTTCTTTCCTGCTAAACGAGTGGAGGACAGAGGAGGAGAACAAAGGACAATTTTTGTCCTTGGAGAAGAGGAAAATTGTCCTCGGAGGAGAGGTTTTGTCCTCGGAGGACAAAATTGTCCTCGGAGGAGAGGTTTTGTCCTCGGAGAAGAGGATTTTTGTCCTCGGAGGAGAGGATTTTTGTCCTCAAAGGATAAAATTAAAGTAAAAATGAACTTACATGTGTTGATTTCACGAAATGACAGCTATCTCCTCGGGTATGTTTCCCTCACGAGAGCTCAACTGGTTATGAGGTTTGGAACTCGAGTTGAGAGGTGAGAAAATGCTGTGAAAACAATGAAATATTTAATAACTGAATCGAGAATGCTATTCCTCTATGGCGTGAAATATTTAATAATATTAGAAATATGTTTGAGTGAGTAGACATGGGGGATTTCAGCTTCTAGCAGGTGAAGTCTCATGCTGAGTTCTAGACGAGATTTTTTTTTTTTCGTCTTCTAACACATGGATGCTATTTGAAAAATGATCGTGTGTCGGAGAGAGAATACTTACAATCTGATAACGATGCGGGAGCACGTGTCGAATTTTTTCCGCCTTGTAGCACGCTCTCGCTCGCACGAGCCTGGAACAGAGAGAGAAAGGTATGCTATATAAACACAAGCGATGAGAGGAAAATTATCATTTACATCTGAACCACCTTCACGATGACTTCACAATCTTCTCCATCTTACATCCTGCCGGATAGCCCACCGTCGCAGCGTGTGCTCAACTATTGACAGCGCAAAGCTGCCGAGTTGTGTGCTGCTTCTTCTGCTGCTGCTGCTGCTGCTTCTGCTCCCGCACCTGCTCCACTGGATCCAGCATCACCAGGGGGCGAGATTGTCATCAGGGACAGTCCTATTCACTGCTTGGCTCCAGCACCTACCTGGGCACCACAACGAGCGGTGCTAACTACCCTCTCAAACAGCATCAGGCAGAAGCAGGCGAAGAGGAAGTTGACGTTCGAGGAGCCTGAGGTTAGCGGGGATGAGGAGGAGCACGTGCTCACTCAATCAAAGGTTAGTTTCAACAAATATTATTATTATTGTATCAACATGTGATGTGCACAAAATCTTTATAAAATGTGAATTTTTAAAACTAATTTCCAATGGATAAAATCTTTTGTGTGCATTACAAGTCATTACTGATTCTTATACTGTGAGCGAGGACTGAGCTTGACTTCTAATTGTGCTATCAAAACAATCCGAACACAGATAAATTCTCATGATGGTTGCATTGAAATTTGGATAAAAATTCAAAACATGTTTTAGTAATTTCGATAATAAATTCAAATATGTTGCATGAAACAATTCAATTATCTACCAATTTGAATTGAGTTCAAGTAATCGGAGAATTTCCAAGTTATTACTTATATATATATATATATATATATATATATATATATATATATATATATATATATATTACTTACTATATCAAATTACTGATTCGAATAATGCATAAACTGTTTATAATATTCCGTGTGAAACAAAATTATTGTTGATAAAAATGAGCATGTAATGAACTGAAATATTGATTCGAATAATACATTGTTATTTGAATTATGAAAAATGCGTTTACATGCATGAACTGTTTATAATATTTCGTGTGAAACAAAATTATTGTTGATAAAAATGAGCATGTAATGAACTGAAATATTGATTCGAATAATACATTGTTATTTGAATTATGAAAAATGCGTTCACATGCATAAACTGTTTATAATATTTCGTGTGAAACAAAATTATTGTTGATAAAAATGAACATGTAATGAACTGAAATATTGATTCGAATAATACATTGTTATTTGAATTATGAAAAATGCGTTCACATGCATAAACTGTTATAATATTTCGTGTGAAACAAAATTATTGTTGATAAAAATGAACATGTAATGAACTGAAATATTTTTTGAATCAATTATTTAGCAATTTGAATTGAGTTCAAGTAATCGGAGAATTTCCGAGTTATTACTTACTTCCAGTTTTGAATAGTGAATCTGTTGAGCAAGTTCTCCCTCTCTCGTATGATTTGATGATGAAAAATCTGAAACAAATAAGAGTCTAATGAAATATTTTTTCAACAGAAACGTGTGCCGGAAGAGAACTCCTCACTCGTGCCGCTGATGGAGGAGGTGCGACGAAGGGAGGTGGAGGAGGAGGAGGAAGCGGAGAACGAGATGGAATCGGAAAGCTTCCTGAAATTATTAAATAGTCGGATGGAGAAACCGTGGACGCCTCTGCGTGAGCTGGAAGAGGGCTTACCTTACCCAATATGCGACGTGAGAGAGGCGTCCAACCAGCACGGTTGCCGAATTGTGGTCAAAATCCGGGTGCCTGGAGTGAGAACAACTGATGTTTATTTGCCAGAAAGATTCGCCCGGATTTTGAGCGAAAAAGACATTTAGAATTTCAAATTGCAGTGTATATCATTATGTCTGTTTGTGAAGCATGTTAATGCTTCTATGACAAACATAAAAATTGTTAAATGCTAATTTTAACAATTTTTATGTCGCTAAGCAGCCAGCATTAACATGCTTTACATGATATTATTATGTGTGAATATAGATAAATATAATGTGTGCATATTTGATAAAAAATTGTTTTCAATTCTTACCTATTGTTGCCGTTGTTGATGAGTTTGTAATGAATAGTAGAAACACGCAGAAGAAGAAATGCTGCTTCACCTGCTCTGTTGTGAAAGATATTTAAATAAGGTGACTGAGTCTTTTATAGTTATAGCATGCTCAGTAGTCTTTTCCGCTACACACACACACACACACACACACAGCCGTACAGGCAAGCGCTGCTGGCTTCTCGCTCCCTCCTACATTAGCACGTGTTCCTACATTAGCACGTGTTCCTACAGATGTGGGTGGGCCTGCAATGCCAGCATCATTTCTCCCCTTTTCAAATCGCATTCACCTTTCAGATTTGAAATAATATTCTTATCATGCTAGATGCATTACCCAAAAAAATTCTAAAAAACAAGAATGCCATTGTGAATTTAGCAAGGGAAAGTGAGGATGGGACACATTGGGTAGCATATAAGAAAGTTGGCTCTAATGTTTGGTATTTTGATCCAATTGGAAATTTACAATCTCCATACGAATTGGACAAATATTGGAAAAAAGAAAATGGAGTAAATATATTTTATAATGTGGAGCATATGCAACCATTAAATAGCGATTTTTGTGGTCATCTTACATTATTGTTTCTTGCAAATCAGTTGTAATTAAGTGTTTGTGGTGAAGACACAAGATGGTAGCTATTACATTACGATCTAACACGAGTAACCTCTATGAACATTTACAAGAAATTATAGAATTGGATAAAAATCGTGAATGGGAAATTGGATTGATTAATTTTTCCAGTTACAATAGTATTGCAAACATTAACAAAGGAACAAATTCCAGCTTCAAATATGGTGATAGATTAATCGAGTTGGATACTGGTGCATATGAAGTTGAGGATATTATAAAATCTTTAAAGAATAAATTGAATATTGATGGGAAGAAGAATAAACTTATTATACGTGCAAACGTAAATACTATGAAGATTGAAATTCATTCTGATAAACCCATTGATTTAACACGTTCTGATTCGATTGCTAAGATACTTGGTTTTGATAATGTTGTTTTGCAGCCAAATAAATGGCATTATTCCAAACATTTGGTTAACATAACAAGCGTTGACAGTATTGTAGTTGAGTGTAATTTAGCTTACGGCAGTTACTCTGAGGGAAAACAGAAACATATAATCTACAAATTTTTACCAAAGGTTCCTAGCGGTTATTTAATAAACGAAGTACCATCACCGATTATTCATGTACCTTTGAATACGCATCGAATTCAAACTATTAATGTAAAGGTAACGGACCAGAACGGGTCGTTTATTGATTTCCGTGGAGATACAATTACAATTAGGTTGCACATACGTGAAAAGTAATGGGTTATCTTATTTTCAACCCACGTTCGAATAAGACCAATCAAGTCATTAGAGAAAGGAACGCGATAGCGTCAACACCTAAAAACAAACGTGCTTTGTCGGCTAAAAGCGTGAGAATATTAGAAAAGTTGGGTTTTATAGTTGATTGGCGAAATGTCAGGCGCAGCAATTAGTGAAATTCTGGATGTGGAGACAGACCTTCAGTTTTATAATGATATTACTAAATTCCAATTTCACACTCATACAGTTTATTCGGGACAGGAAATAAAAAACTCTGACGAGGCACATATTGGCATAAATTCTTTAGATGTCTATTCTTTACCTTGTAAATCATTCATATTGATTGAGGGAACAGTTAACTGTACAAAACCGGGAACAGACCCAGCCGATGCACCAGTTGCAGCAGACTGTAAGTTAAGCAGTAACGTAATCGGCAACCTTTTTGACGAAATACAATATGAATTAGCAGGTCAGCAAATTTCTAAATCAAGATTGATTGGATTAACATCCACAATTAAAGCTATTCCAGTGAAGAATACTCTTGATAAAAACACATATCACTTGGCTGGTTTTGACAGAGCAGGATATGAGCTAACGGATAATACATTCACTTTCTGTGTACCGCTGAAATTAATCCTCCCGTTTTTTGAAGATTTTCAAAGAATAATTTTAAATTTGAAACAGGAACTCGTCTTATTGAGGTCACCGACAGATCTAAATTGTGTTGAGTCTGCAAGTGGAACAAGCGTTAGTGTGAAAATTACAAAACTGCAATGGAGAATGCCCTACATAACTTTAGAAGATCATGTAAGACTGAAATTTTTGAGACTGCTCGATGCTGACACTCCGCTGAAATTAGGTTTCCACCATTGGGAAATTTGTAAATTACCAAATTTGCAAAATTCACTTAACCATTCTTGGGCAGTTCGTACCACATCGAGTTTTGATAGTCCAAAATACGTTATAATTGCATTTCAAACTGATCGTAAGAATAAAATTAAAAAATCAATATCTAATTTCGATAGCTGTGGTATTTACAATGTTAAAGTATATTTTAACAGTGAGTATTATCCATATGAAAATCTGCTAGGTAAGAAGGAAGTTTTATACCGGATGTTCCTGGATTTCGCGCCCTTGTATTATAATCATTCAATCAATAGCGAACTCGGAACAGAAATTGACTTTAAAACGTTTTGTGAATCAACACCGCTGATTGTTGTAGATTGTTCACACCAACCAAGTCATTTGAAATCATCGACAGATGTTTGTATTGAAATGGAATTTAATAGTGCAGTACCTGCAAATACTTCCACGTATTGCGTTTTAATTAGCGATCGTGTGATGGAGTACACACCTCTCACGAGCATGGTGAAAGAAGTTCAGTAATTTTATTGATAGAGCGCGCCGCCTATATAAGGTGTGCATTCTGCTCAATTTAGTTCATTATCAGTTTCACCTTTGAACAGACAACATGTCCTATTCTTTGTGTTCTGATATTTTGGACAAGCCACAAACTCGCTCTATTGGTATTCAGTGTGATCTTGATAGTTTCTATTATGAACCAAGCTGCGGTGCACCGAAGCCGCTGCAGGTGGAGGAGGAGGAGGAGAAACGAGAAGAGAAAGACAAAGGATTCGAGGACCCTGCCCCGCCGAAGATAAAGAAGTGGACAAGCAGACGTCTACGAAAATTGCTACGGTTGATCTTCACTGGTTTAAACAAACTTGTAATCAAATTATTGTGAAAGAACTTGCTATAATTGACAAGTGCAATAATTATGACGTACTCCATTTCAAATCACCATTTGCAAAGATGGAATTGAGTGCAAAATTGTATAACGATGTAACATGGCTGGAACGTAACTATCATAAAATAAAATGGACCGATGGAGATTTGGAATACAATGAGACAATGATTCGTGATTACCTCGCAGGTTATGAAAAGATTTTTACAAAAGGAACTGAGAAAGCAAAGTTTTTAAGAAGATTGCATTCTAACGTACAATGCATACTGGAGGACTTTGTCAAGCCTGATTTCAGCTTTTTCACCACTTCGTGGTGTTATGATGCATGTAAGATACATAAATATAGACCCGATGGAAGATGTGCTTTGTACAGTGCACAACATTATAATTCTTTGCTGTTTAAAAATATGTATCAAACAAATAATTTCTTGTGCGAGAATACTCGTATGAGAAGTATGAAATTGGCACCGATGTATACAAATGCGCAGAAAAGAAACTTTGCACGTTATGGATTCTCCTACAACGGAAAGGAATTACAGTGTGTTTATTGCTTGCATGCACTGAGATTGCATAAAGCACGCACGTGTTGTCTGTCTACAATTATTAATGAAGAAAGACCGTTTTATTACTCTATAATAGTGCCTGCCTACACATAGTTTACTTCATTCGCTCGACAACAATGGATCCGACAAAGTGGTTAGCTGCTGACAACCAGTTGGAAGTGAGGTTAAAAAACTGCATAGACTGGTATAATGAATGCGAAATTGCAATTGAGAAATCATCTCGTGAAAATTATAGTTTGGCGAAACAATTAAAGGCTATTTTTCTAAGCACAGTTAATTTGAACGATATAAAAGACTTTTTGTGCTATTACCGTCCACATAATTTGTCTATAGATAAATTAATTAAAATTGAAGATGAAGTTATGTATTGTTGTAGTGAAATGTTGTAAACAAATTTTTAATTCAGATATTTCCTCGAACATTTTGGTTTAGTATCAGTGTAGACTTGATTGAGTGAGGACGCGAGATACGCCCCCTCAGAGACAACTGTTACAGCTAAGTGCACATTCCTACCTTATCAATTATAGTTCATAGCTTGATCTAGGTCATGCAGTGTTTTAGCTTTGCAAAATTCAAAAAATTAACTCGCCTCTTGATGTCAATTTCATTCAATGAATTTGATTCTATTGCAAAAAATATTAAATTTTCAACAGGATTCCAAGGCGATGATGATGATCTAGCGTTAACAAAAACAGAAAATGTACACTTTCCAATTTTAACTGTGGTTGTAGAAGTGACTGGCTAGGAACTCACTGATTCTGTCACAGACAGGATTGGCTAACTCTGGAACCCGCTGATTCTGGCCAGAGAATTGTGGAGAATTGGAAATGGCTAACTTTGGAAGTCGCTAACTGGCAACTCACTGATTATGACGTCATCGTTTTCACCTTTCTCCTTTCGTCATCGTCTCATCATCCTCATCCACCTCCACCAACCCCTCTACAACCACAAGCTCCTTCTCCTACTCCTACTCCTCCTCCTCCTACTCCTTCACCTCCTCCTCCTCCTCCTTGTCATCATTATCCTCCGGCCAAATTATCATTTCTTTATATAATATTCTAGAGGGTATTGAATATATTGCCATGATTGAATTCTTATTATTGCTGGGGTTCCTGTTCTATTATATGAGTCGTCTATTCATTCTATTATTATTGTTTTGTCATAATAACAAATTATTCTGATTTTATAACTTTGGCATAGCTTTGTACTAATGATAATAACATTGTTGTTATTATTAGTACAAAAGTTATTATTATTATGACATTTAAAACAATAATAATAGAACTATTTTAATGAATTTGAATTCGAATTAATATTGTATAATATTACATCAATAGAATTAAATATGATAATAACATTGTTGTTACTATTATATATTCGTTTTAACTCTGTTCTGTAACTATTATTCAGATATTTTAAATTCAATTACATTTATTGAATGAGCGTTAGCGAGTTGACTTGAGCCGCGTTTGGACCGAAGTTATTGACAAAATTTTAACCTAATCTCTATACAGAGTGTCCACTGAATCAGGCTCAGGAAATTCCCGTACATTCCCCGTATATTTCACGTTCTTCCCGGTTTTCCTTGCTGGTTGAAACACATGTTTATTGGAAGAATATAATATTCTCAAATAACAATCTCAAAAGTGCAAAAGTATGTTATTCATCAAAATGTAGCACCATTATACGATTATAACTATGTATTCTGAATAATACAAAAAAGGCAATTTAGAAGAAAAATCGAAACTCGCTAATCTACCCTTTACCCTTTAAAACATTATAGTCCAGTCACTACCGGTATATACATTGGTGTTTGCAATATATATTTTAGTTTGATTTTTCAATAAATCGTTTGGATACATTAGAGAATTCTAGAGTCTAGAACCAATATTTCATGCAAAATTTTCAATATCCTCTAATTGTCACAATTTAAATGTACAATTCAAAATCCCTCTTGGCGTAATTTTGTGCTCTTCAACCTGAGACCGGAGAGCGCACAAAATCACGCCCAAAGGGATTTTGGATTATACATTTGAATTGTAGCAATCAGAAGATATTGTTGATTGAAAACTAAAATTCATTAAAATTGATTATTTTGTTGAAATTTCACTCGTTTTTGTGACTCAGAACACATTACATATAGATTGATCCCTCACATAGTATATTTTCTACTATTTGATTCAGTACATATCTTGGAATGTATTCGTAACAACTGGTTGAATCAGACTGACTCAAAACAAACCTTTCACATACCAGATTCTGCTAACCATGATAGTATCCTCACTGCAAGCTTTTCTCACTTGAAAACGTTTCATTACTCAGAAGCGAATAGTGTTATCAAATTAGCACCTCCACTCGACAGAAAAGTTCTCTTCCCAAGTTCCCTTGAAAGGCAAAATGTCAAGCTATGTGTTAAGGTATTTGATGAGAAAAATGTAGCAGCTTTAAAAGAATGCAACATTCAAAATGAAAATTTTGAAACCCATGGAGAAAATCCATGCTAATTGTGAGCTCATAGAGCATCAAATTCTCTTCAATTTGATGTATAATTCCACACTTTTACGCATTTCCCTACGACTTTTGCAGCAGCTTTATCTAGTGTTGAATATGAAATTTCCAGTTTTGCAACAATTGACCAATTGACAAATGAATTTTGAAGGAGAGTTTTGAACACAATTTTTGACTTTGCAGCGTTGTTGATACTAGTTAGGAGGAGAACATATCAGAAGTCCCCATCCCTACCCCATTTTTTGAAGTGATGAGGGTGATTTAAATGTTGCATTCTTTAGCTTTTTGCTTCCACGCTTATATCTTTGCAACAATGCGTTCAACCAAGATAACTGCTCTAAATTAAGTTTGATAGATTCTCTACAATTCCTGTTGAGTGGAGTTTTGTGATATTTCCAACAGTTTTCGAGAAATCCGGTCTTGAAAGTATGTAATTGTTGGAATAACAGGTTTTCATCAAATTTTTGTTTTTTTTTATTCAAAGTATGGAAGGTATAGAAAAAGTCGTGGAATGAATATTGTAGGAAATTATGTAAGCTTCAATGTTTTATTGTATAGTCATGTCCGTAAGATGTATAGTTTTCGAGTTATATGCAAGAAACCAAAAAATTGTACTTTTGAACCACCACCACCACCCCCTCAGCAAAGTGGGTAGAGATGGGGACTTTCGATATGTTCACCACCTTACTACCCTAAAGAGATCCGCGGGGTCAAAAATTGTCTTCCTAACTTTTCCTTCTATAAACTTTTTTGAGCATTCACTGCCTGGACTAGTACCCGCAATGCAAAAACGCATTCTTCGATGTGTTTATATTTTCATCAATAAATTGTAAATCTCTACGATATGTTTTATTCAATTTGTTCAGCCTCTTCCTCATTTAAGACATCAAGTCAAGTCACTGATAAACTGACTGACGCACTGTACAGTTGGCCGAAAACGCTGTGGAGTGTCGTGCAGAGTACAGTTCAGTACTGTTCTGAATGTTGCAAATCGATGGAAATAACACTCCCTTATTCCTTGATCAAAACTTTATTATTGACTAGCATGTAACCCGTGCTCGGCAAGGGTCTATTTTAAAACTTGACAAATTGAAAACTTGACGTAATGAAAATTTGAAGAATTTAAAACAGGCCTATAACCATCCTCGGTTAATTAAGTATCTATATGCAAAATTTCAAGTTGATCAGTCCAGTAGTTCAGACGTGCGTCAAACATAATTTTCCTATCCTGTACTAATATAAGCCAGCTCTTTACTTTATTATAGTATAGATTGGTGAGCCTGAGAAGATCCTATCCACGTGAGTACGTTTTTTTGGTTGCCAAAACATAGACTAAACCAGACACCTTTTGGGGGAAATTATTCAACTCTACCCACTTTTTCTTGAAATAACAATGATCAAGGTTCTTACCAACAAAAATCGATGGCAATTGGAAAATATTTATAAAGGTGTCACTTTTTGTGAGTTATTATATGCTGTAGTATTTATTAAAATATATAGGATATTGAAATTACAGAATCTATTCCAGTGAACTTAATTAGTTGGTGAAATTAATATTATTAGTTTAAACATAACAAAGTGATTATAATTTTAAAAGAAAATAATTGTCATGATACTTGGTTCTTGGTCAAAAATATTTTTATATTGAAATTTATCCAATCATTAATTTTTCAGAAATGATTATATTTGCATTAAACATTATTTATCGATTCCTAATGTATTATTCATGACAATGAATTGTTCAAAATATAGATTATCAGAGGAGGCCTGTACTGTATTAATATTCGCGAAAGAATTCTCATGTTTTCCAATTGTGATGGATAGCCAAAATTGGACCGCTAGCTGCACGGCGAATTTTAATCGAGGGCTCTGATTGGCTGAAAAGTTCAGCGTTCGGCGAACGGCATGGAGAATGGTTAAGAGAGCGGCTAGAGGGACGTCGAACGGTTCGGAGAACTTCGCGGCTGTCGTTTAACAGCTGAGTTTAAAAACTATGAAACATAATATGGCTAATGTTCGCTGCAGGGCGGATTGTACGATTCGCTACGCTGTTCGAGCTTCGGTTCGGCATGTGTGGAAATACCTTTATATCCATTTGAGGTAGAGTTCAGTATCTGGTGTAGGTATTATCGATGTTGAAATTATTGATAGTGAATCAAATTACACATATGTTTTTCAGAACCAAAAATGTTATGTTTAATAATTAGTCCAATCAATATTATATAGACAAGCAATAATAGACATGACAAAGGGTATGTGCTTTCAATATAATAATCTAGTTCTGATTTTTCAATATATTGTTTGGATACATAAGAGAAGTCCAGAACCAATTTTTGCATGCAAAATTTCCTTATGCTAGATACAGAATGGCCCAAACACCTCGTATTTTCGGCTTACTTTCTAGTTTTCAGCTTATTTCCGCCAAATCCAGTCGTCGGACAGTTAAATTTGCTCTCGCCTTTTTTCAGATTATAAAATTCTGAATAAAATGAAATCACTTGGAGCTCTTTATATATTGACAAACTTAGATTTCAGAGCTCCTCTACATAACTTTTTGAACATTGACCTGTTAATACGATTGTTATCAGAAATTATACTAAAAACGTTGCATCCTGATTCAGTCAACAACTCTAAGATTTGTAGAGTGAGATCATATAACTGATCTCCTGTTAAATTTTTACAAGGAGATAAGCCTACAACATAACAGAGAGGATACCATGAATGTTTGTATAGTTGTTGCTAAATTGCATGAATTTTCATTTGATTGAACAGCTAAACCTTCGAATTTTCTACCTTTATAATATGTTATTTCGGGCTTGACATAGATTTAGTCAATCCACAATATTACTTTTGTGTATAGCTGGAAGCCATATTTCAGCCCCATTTAAGTCCTTGGGGAACGAAAATACTGATACCTTAGATAATCTATCATAATTGCTTCTAAAGCCTGGTACACAGCATATATAAGGCATGATTAACTGCACTGCACATAATCACCGATGCATTACCCACATGAGCTAACGCTTGGAACTGAGCGAGTCGATGCTATTTTAGTTCATACGGAGCTCAAAAATTCAATTGGGGTAGTATCAATTATTAAATGGAGGTTTCAACGTATCTATTTCAGTGGGGGAATACGGGAATCCCCGGGACACAGTCCGACAAGTCTTGTGACGTACCATTACCCAAAGTGGTAGGGGAAGAGCACGGCCAGTTCATCTAGAGTGTCCTTGCTTGAATGGTTCTGATGGCGTGATGACAATTTTCACCTAACACGGTTCTCCCATTTATGCTAATGTGGAGGATAATCTAAGTAGTGTTTTTTGTAATTAGTATTGTATCCTAATTCAGTAGTGGAGGAAGTAGTGTGTTTAGTTCGGTTCAGAGGTCACATGTAATAATTATTTTCTATACAGTACCTAATGGCATTAAGGGAGATTCCCGGGGTACGTCGTGGTGCGACACTTTTCACTTGCAACGATGGTTTCTATTACCAGTATATTAGCATATCAAGGGTGAAAACACATTACCGTTGCTACTTAAACACGTGTAGAGCTAGGATTTGGGTTGAACATAGAAGTAAAAACATTACAAATAATGAAAATTTCCCTTGCCATAATCACAGCCCAGATCCTCTGCTAGAAGCTAAGCATGTGCTACGAGAAGCAATATTTCAGCGGGCCGAACGTGAATCAACACAGCTGAAAAGGATTTTTGACGAGGAGTGCAATAAGTAAGTTTATCAATAAAATTCAATACTTTAATTAACTATATATTTAATAATCAAACGGGACCTACAATGCAAATAATGTTTGCCTAAAGTTAATAAATCTATGAACGGAAATTTCAAAAATTGTATTGTTCCAAAGTATTTGAATCAATTACCACTCCATATTTAATCAGCGAATAGCCTGAATTTGTTTTCAATACAACTCAAAAATTGGATTTTCTCATTCCAGGATCTGAAATTATCAACTTGTGACTTATTATGATATGAATAAATTTGTAATTTCTTCTATTATTTTGTTTTGTTACATAGAGTCATGACTATTGTATTAGTTTCAGAATAATATTATTTCTAAAACTTGGATTTTACAGTTGGGTTCTGGGTACTCATAAGCGTTAAGTTAGTTTTCGGTTATGTTTGGCTTTCAACCTGTTTCTCATGGAATCTATTATTTTTTATTGAGTGTAATCAATGTGTTAATAGTTAATACTGTATTTCACTAGGTTATCCCGGGTCGCACGAACGTGCGACTTTATTAAACTCTTCTTTTTCTTCCGCTTCTTCCTCTTTCTTCATTTTCTTTTCATTTTTATTCTTCTCTTTATTCTACTACTCCTTCCTCTTCTTCTTCTTCTCTTCTTCTTCTTCTGTTTCTTCTTCTTTTTCTTCTTATTTTTCTTCTTCTTCTTCTTCTTCTCCTTCTTCTTCCTTCCCTTCTTCTTCTTCTTCTTTTTCTTCTTCTTCTTCTCCTTCTCCTTCTCCTTCTTCTTCTCCTTCCTCTTCTCCTTCTCCACACAATGGGTGTTTACATTTAAAATATTCGAGTTACAAACCCTAAGTCACCCCCTTATGAGGGGTTGAAATTCAGTTGTGCGTAAAAAGGTAGAGTATTTGACCAATAATTTATCTTGAAAGTTACAGTATTATATCTACAACTGTCTCCAACTTATTGGAGGGTTCCCATACATATGACTCACTCTGTATAATGTAAACATTAAGGAACGTTTATAGTTTAAAATCTATTCAATACAACTAAGAAACTCAAGGGTCCACCAACTCTACCATAAAATCTTTCAATTTCAGAGTTTCCAGTGAAGTAGCCCAAAGTTTGGCCTTTGGAACAATCGAATCATCGATGCGGAAATGTAGAAAATTGAATTTTCCGAGACTTCCAACTTCTGCCATCGATTTTGCTGATATGTTGAAGGCAGAGGAGTGGGCTAGATTCTCAGAAACCCTAGATGGGAAAAAATTTTTCATCGACAACATTGTAGTTGGAGGATGGAGCAACTTGGTATTTGTCTCCGAAAATACCAAACACCTCCTATCAACGGCTGAAGAACTTTTTTTTGATGGCACTTTTAAAACAGTGCCGTCAGTTCCAGGTCTTGCACAGCTGTTCATCGTAAATGCTGTAGCATTCGACCATGTAAGTACACGCTATCAAGACTTCAACTTTGGCCCGTTTTTAACCCTCATAGCGCCCTGGGAAAACTTAATAGGTGCGCCCCCCTCTCATTAAGTTTGGTTTCAGACCCTAGAAAGACAACAGGGGTCACGCGTATATTTACTGTTGTTACCTTGACTGCAGTAAACTTGTAGATCTGGGATTTCTTGTATTATCTAACTAGCCCATCAACTTCCTACACACGTGATTTACAAGATTTAAGTCGGTCAGAAGTGGGTGAAAAAAAACCAACCCCTGTGGTCTTCAATGTATAGTTGATTTATTTAAGCTTCGCTCAAAAATTTTGCTTATTTTCGAACATCATTGATGTAGACGATCCGAATTATAAATTCATAGTTATAAATATGCTCAAAGTCGATGATAATATTAGTAAAAATTGTTTAAAAGTATCATAACAACACATTATTCATCTATATTCACAATTGAACATGTTTTTTTCACAGACTGGATAAAAACCATCACAATCAAATAGAAAATTCTGGGTATTTTTGAGCTACTGCAAAAAGTATCAAATTCGGTGGCTCATTAGGTTATTTGTTATTATTTATATCCATCCCATTGATGAAATTTGAAAAATCACGTAAGAGACATCAAAAGTTGATACTTGAAAGGTTGATCATGGAAAACAGTGTAAAAAATGTATTTATTTATTTATTAAAATGGATCTAGTAGTAATTTTTAGATATTTTATAGTTGGGGTTATGCGTAACCCCATGTTTTATTCAAGCATTGCTTGTTTTGTGTTGTATTTCTAGGAATAAATTCAAAAAATAGATTAATTTCCAAAAAAATAATTGAAGTTACTGGTTTTACGCTTGAAATCTCAATATTATTATTTGATGATACTCTTAAAATTCAAGGGTGATATATTCCAGTGTTACGCTGTATCATCAATAATTTAAAATGTGTAGCAACAATTCCTATTTAAATAATATAGAAGTCACCAAATACTCGAACCTCTCTATAACGAACCTCCACTTAACGAAATTCTGTACACAACGAATTGACCTGGTTCCATGACATTTTAGAGTTTTGGCCGCTTATTTACATCTGACGAATTTCGGACTTCTTAACAACAAAAGTTTTCTATTCATTCCAACATACAAAATGTAGTGTGTATGGGAATCAGACGGTCATTTTCAAGGAATTCTTTAGTTTCAGCAGAAGGGTCAATAGACTAGAAATAATGGCACTTCAGGTAGGGAGAAGAAAGGGTGGTAGACAGACAATAGAGGGTGAAACACATGTCGGATTTGAATGCAAGTTACTGGGAATTGAATTCCAAGAACTTGTCATTATTGTAGACCAGGCAGGTGAACGACTGGACTTCCCCATTCCCGCTTTTGTCACACATTTCTACTCTTCAAACTGACTATAGGCTTAGGCTGGCTTCACACTCGTGATTTTTTCGTCGACCGATAGTAAAAATATTATTACTTCAGAAGGCTTTATCATTCAAGTACTCATAATTCTCAACTTGACAACTAGAATTGGTGTAGGGAAGCATTTATAGGTGTTATATAGGTGTTATATAGGTGTTATATTGTAAGGCTTCTGGAAATTTCTACTTTACACGGGACAAAGAGGGTATCGAATTTCAGAAGTGAACACTCTGATGTTCCAGTTTTAAGTCTATAAATAAACTATGAAAAGATACATAGGTTTTTCAAAATTAACACACATAGAAACAATTCTCTATCAGGTAAAACCATGTACATTATGGTGAACCTGTAATTATTCTGCCCGTTGAGTAGCCTTAAACTGATCAAGGGACGAACCCAATCTCCTGAACGACGGTTTTTTGCGACACTCTTTTAAAATAAGTGCAGTCGCACAAGCTATTTCTTCGAAATGTACCCACGTTCGCGATGATATGTTTCATGTACCACGTGCATTTCTTTACCGCCGTGATACGATATTATAAGATTCATAAGATCATGGCAGTTTTCTTGACAGAACAACATCTCAATGACGAATACCTCTCTGCAGCGATTTTTTTTCTCGGGGTTAACGACTTCGCCTGTACTAATCTACATAATTCTTTCTTCCCAACAAGTATAATGAATGTCCTTGTTCTCATAATTTAAACCGACCCATAGTCTATCAGTTGCTATCTACATCTATCACATATCAGTTTTTCAAATCGTCTTAAATTTGTCACTTCAAGGCTTTTCCAGTGGCTTACGTGTTGATGGAGAGGAGGTCGTACGCCTGCTACAAAGCTGCCCTACAATTGGTGAAACAGTTTGCACCAGATATAAGCCCACGTTTGATGTCCGATTTCGAGGCAGGGCTAATAAGGGCACTGAGGGAAACCTTCCCTCTCTCAGACATCAGTGGATGTTGGTGGCACTTTTCTAACGTAAGTATTCGTACAATTTTTACATTAATTTATATAGATTATAAAATTGATGCATTTTCTTATAATTGACTGCGAGTTTAGCGAAGTCCATGTTACATACAGCAATAATGCGAAGAAATACAGGAAACCATGGACGAAGATTCTTTGAAAAGGGCGCCATGCCAAAAAATTGTACGTATGAGAAGTAAGATGAAATTGTTGTAATTTGTACTTCCATAAAATCGACTCATTTTTAGACGTTGGAAATCAACATCGAAATAAAATTTGGAAGATATTTTGGTGGAGGGCGAGGGAGCGCTTGTTAGCTCAAACACTGAAAGTTTTATTTCTGGAAGTTTACCATCTTTCCCATCCGTGGTTTTTAAGTGAGTGAGATTGAGCGCCCTCGCCCTCCACCAAAATAAATTCCAAATTTTATTTCGATGTTGATTTCCAACGTCTAAAAATCAGTCAATTTTATGGAAGTATAAATTACATCTCGCTTCTCATACATACAATTTTTGGCATGGCGCCCTTTTCAGAGAATCTTCGACCATGGTTTCCTGTATTTCTTCGCATTATTGTATGAGTAAAGGAACTGACAGTAAATGATCCAAAAATTTTGTTGGAATTTTTTTGGTACCCAGATTTCAGTTCACAAGACTTTTTAATAGGGTTGGAATAGAGGACGGGTGACGAATTTTTTGAGAGGATAATATTTAAAAACCGCATCTTGTGTCTCCATTTGAGTTTTCGGAAATATAATTTAAAATTGATCAGCTGACGAGATCAATTCTGTTATTACTTTCCTTGCCCTATTACCATAGGTAAGGAAAGTATTGCTTTCCGATAAAAATTAATGTACCCCAATTTCTAAATTACCATACGTTTCAAGGTCCCCTGAGTCCAAAAAAGTGGTTTTTGAGTATTGGTCTGTATATGTGTGTGTGTGTATGAGTGTATGTGCGTCTGTGTACACGATATCTCATTTCCCAATTAACGGAATGACTTGAAATTTGGAACTTAAGGTCCTTACACTATAAGGATCCGACACGAACAATTCCGATCAAATGCGATTCAAGATGGCGGCTAAAATGGTGAACAATGTTACTGGACATCAATTGTAAAGATTTTTATGCCTAATCTTGCCCATTTGAAATTGTATCTGAAGCCTGATAATTGTAAATCTTAAATCAAATTTTGCATATGAGGGGCGGAGCTCCTGAAATTTTTAAAGTTATGGGACTTGGGTTGCAGCACCTATAATAATGAAATAGAATTCGCTCTTGTGTGCTAGTTTTATTTTAATTTTTCTATAATAAATTAACGGTGTTTTACAGTGCATATTGAAGAGAGTGAAGAAATACAGATTGGTCATAGCAGCAAAAAATGATGAGAACGTAAAAAAAGTTATCCACATGTGCATGTGCCTACCCCTTCTTCCAGCGGGGCAGATAGAGGCTGGATTGACCGCTATCGGTCAACATGCTATCCAAACTATAACGGATGCTGACTACAAACAAAAGCTGATAACAATCACCGAGTACATAGCAGCGCAATGGATTGGAAGTGAGTAATTTAATAGTAGAGCATTTTTCGACTATTTTCCAATGACTATACACAGGGGTGCCCATCCCCCCACTAGAGCGTATGGCGTACTAACCCTTACCCCCAAAGAAAACTAATTTCCCCCCACCCCTAAGACTAAGAGCGAGAATGAACTTGGCTAGATCTAGGATCTGTGAGCACCTAGACTCAGCTTTTGGACCTTCCCAAAAAACCTTCAAAACTATCTATTTTTCTACCCCCTCCCCCAAAAATGTTATGGGCTGTGCGCCACCACCCCTGCTATACACCAACTCTTATGAAAGTAGAGCAAGGAATAAAGGAATGACTAGTAGCTGTAACCGCATTCTCATATGAAGATTTTTTATTTACTTATTTACCAGCTTACCCGGCGAACTTCGTACCGCCAAAAAGTCAATGTATCTCATGACACACTTGACTTGATGAATCATGAAATTTATCTGACAATCAATATTTTCATTTACATCACAATACGGACTTACTATGTGCTTAAAACTACAGTTTTAATACCAGTAAACAATTTCATCACAGAGTGACGTGTTGATTACAGCTGGTAAGTTTGTATGCTCAATCATATTATCACAACATGATCTTGAATCATGATGATCTTCCCGGTCCACGCTTGGCCGACAATTTCGAAAACAAAGGTCTGTAAAATGGACCAATATATAATTTATTATCATTGGCCCCCTATTAAAATTTCTGGTCAGAAGCCATCCCCAATATCCACACAACAAAGATTTGATTGCTGTTGTATTAACCATTGCTTCTTTGGTTCTAACCTTCTTATTGTGTTTGAAAATTGCAGCTTTGAATGCTTTATTGAAAAACGATGATACGTATCAAAAAAGTATTTCAGCTGTTGTTTCTTACAAAGACTAAATTAAAATAATGTGTCATTTAGTGTGATGATCTCTTTCTTCGAGAAAGATTAGTTTAATTGAAATAGATGGAAACAATTAATCAAACTTGAAAAGCTATGAATTATACATTGAATCGAACCCCGACCGTTGGAGGATCAACCGGGAACTGATCAAGTATTCCTCACCAGTTACCGCCTACACAACCGACTCTGGGAGAAGAAGACACGCGACGGTAGGCGAATAGTCATACCGCCCAACTTTCGCACCCGGCTACTGTTCCGCTATCACGACGATGATCTAATGGGACATCCAGGCTACGCCGAAACCTACCGAAACATCGCTACATACTACACTTGGCCCCGTATGAAGGCGCAGATAACCGCGTACGTACAAAATTGCCTGCTGTGTAGCTGCTCAAAAGCGTACAACCGGAATCACGAACCTACGCAACGACTGCGACGGTCTACTAGACCATGGGAAACCGTATGTCTCGATCTGATGGGCAAAAAGGAATGGATACTTAAACTAATAAGGAAGAAAGTGGAAGCTATTGTATGTAGCTTTTGTTTTAAAAAACGATCATATTTAATACAGAATAACTGAAAATATCAATAACAGCGGGTGGAAAGAATGGAAAAAACCGAAGTCTTTTTATCTGCAGTAACTCACTATAAACCATAGAGAAACGATAGCATAAGTAGATATTCCATGGTATAGGGCGTTTATGTCGCAACTTTTACTGTTATCCCAAGCCGATAGTTCACGTAGTTCTTTCCTATGCAGCTGTGTGACGCTGGTAGTCTCTCAAATTGTGTCGTTCATACACTATCAACCCAACAAAACAGTAAAAATTGACAATAATCGACAGGAATCGGCTTGAGATAACAGTAAAAGTTGCGACATAAATTCCCTATACCGTACCATGGGATATCTACTTACGCTATTGTTTCTCTATGCTATAAACCCATAAACATCCTCGGTAAATTAGGAATCTTTATGCAAGATTTCAAGTTAATCAGTTGAGTAGTTCAGACGTGATGATGCGTCAAACATGTATTTCGTATGCCGTACATGTATAAGCCAATTCCTTCCTTCTATGAAATAGATTGTAGCCTATATGAGAATATTGTAAGTGTATATTGTATGAGAGTATTGTATGCCACTGTAAAAGGACAAGTTACATAAAATCTTTAGTGTACAAACCACACAATCCATATTCAGATCATTAATACATCTCAAGGAAAAGAAGTGGTTGAAAATTCATAAAATAATAGGATAACTAGAAACCAGAAGAGGATATGTTAGGTTAGGTTACATAACATTTTCGCCGTTAAAACAACACAATGAATCTTCTCTTCAGATACTAATTAATTCGCTGAGCCTATACAAACTTGGAGTTGAAGGTCATATCTTGAATAGAAATAATAGTTTAGCATAATGGTAATCACATTCACATAGACAAAATGTATCCGAGTTCAATAGATTGCTATAGTGAGGTCCACGTTATAATGGCAGTGGAGAAAAATAGGAGAACAACGTTTCCGAACCTCTGTCTTGTCAATGCCTTCTCTAGACGGAAGCTGATACAGGTTTATTGGTTTAATATTAGCGGTTCATTCTCGTTTAAAATAATCAATTATATTTTATTTGGCAAAAATTATATTTCTCAATAATTTCATAATTAAGATGAAATATTTCGTTAATTAATTATTGATTTACATTGTTATGAATCGATCTGGCAACAGAGCAAAGCGAGAAAGAGATAGTGCTATCCGCTTTGTTGAATGATAGACAAGGATAGCAATACGATTGCTAATAAACACTGCCATTATAACGTGGACCTCACTATAACAGCCTTCGGATGCAATTGGAGAGGAATTCGCCTCTCAAAAAGGTTCTCAAGGATTAGTAAGTGTGGTGACTGCAAATTAAAATTCAAATAAAAGATTTCCTTTATATTTATGGGTACGCTTCACCCATGCATTCTATCATTTGACAAGTATATGAATGAATAGAGTATTTGAATAGGGAAGTACACTACCATACCATAAGAGAATAAAGCCGCGTTTACACCGAAGTTTCAAACAAAAAGTTGCAAACTTTTATTGCAAACAGCAGTTGCAAACAGTAGTTTCAAATAAAAGTTTGCAACTTTTATTTCATTGTTTTATTTCCATGTTTCATGAAAATGTTTTCAACCTTGATTATGACTCGCCTATGTTCTGGTTCCTGGGATCAGTCCTTCCGAGGATGTCAAGTGTCGAGGATGTCATTTTAGCCGCGGCGGCGTGTGTCGTGTTGTCAAAGCAACGTAGGCCGAGACGATACTGGGTGAGGCCGTCTCTGAATTCCAGAGCTACGTACAGTGGAAACGACCTGTTGGACGATTTAAATAGAGATGATGTCGACCCTCTATCAGGTGAACTGAGAACGGACGGAAGTTTTAAAAACTTTGTAAGAATGACCAGTGAGGATTTTGAATATATAACTTAAATGATTGGTCACAAAATTTCGAAAATGGATACGAATTACCGAAAGGCTATTTCTGTAACGGAAAAACTAGCCGTAACCTTGCGTTTTTTAGCTACCGTACCGGAGATTCATACACACGTTTGAGTTACCTGTTCAAGATATCAAAATCAACCATATCTTTGTTTGTACCTGAGGTGTGCGAGGCTTTAATAGATCTCTGAAGGATAACATAAAGGTAAGACGTTATAAGTAGACTATACATAGCCTATATTTGTTATTTTGACAGCCATTTTTAAATAATATAATATAAAATATTGTTGTTAACACTCAGAACCTGTTTAAGAACCCCCCGCTCTCGCCCCTAAAAGGTCCTAGGGTATTTTATGGCAAATATATTTTTATAATTTTAAGCAATAAATCTACTACTGGTATTTCACTTTATTTGTACCAGAAGTGTGTGCTGCTCTGATACTAGACGCTAATGCTTGTATTATAAAGTTAGGTGACCAAGTTGGCGCATTTAAGTAGTAAGTGGCAGGCCGGTAAAAGTGGTTTATTTACCAGGTAAAAGTGGTTTACATAGTCTAACCTAACCTAACCTCACGATAGCATTAAGCTGAGTCTTAAAAATGCAGAATTAAAATATTTGTCGTTTTCGTAAAAACTCCATTTGTGCTAGTGCGCATGCGCAAACATCCTTCCCCTAACTTTATAATACAACCATTAGGAACTAATCTGCTTCAGATAGGTTTGTTGGGAGATAACGTAAAGGTAATTAGGGATATTTAGTTTTTAAATAACTCATATTTTGAGAACTAATCACTGACAATATCTTTATTATCGTTAACATTTATTTAATACGTTACAGGTTACATAACCACAAGTTCAATATTAGAGTCTATCAAACATTTAGAAACGAATGCAGGCCTACTTGGCTCCACTTAAAGTTTAAAAATAAAAAAAGTATAACATAGGTCAATAAAAAAAACTGAAAAGGGCCAAAAACAACAAACCAAATTACTGTAATGCTGTATAGGTATTTTTTGCGGGGTCATCACCATTGTCCAGATTGTTGACGACTGCGAGTGCGTCGGCTATTGTCGGCGTGTCGGCGTAGGGGATGGCGGGGAAATGTTTCTGTTTCGTGTTTCAACGGCACATAGTGACCGAAACTAGTGTTGCAAACAAAAGTTTGCAACTCCCTTTGATCTTTACCGACTTCAGGTGGAAACAAAAATTTCTGTTTCAAACACTGAAAAACTGTTTGCAACAGCGAAATGTCTCGTCTAAAAATGCGCGTTTTTAGAGATGTTTGCAACTTCTGTTTGCAACTCGTGTTTCAAACTCCGGTGTAAACGCGCCTTAAATTGAATGTTCCGTAAATGAAGAAGCATACATAAAACATGAAGAGGAATGCAAAACCATTGAATCTAGGCTAAAGGCGCGTTTACACCGGAGTTTGAAACACGAGTTGCAAACAGAAGTTGCAAACATCTCTAAAAACGCGCATTTTTAGACGAAACATTTCGCTGTTGCAAACAGTTTTTCAGTGTTTGCAACAGAAATTTTTGTTTCCACCTGAAGTCGGTAAGTAAAAGTACCTGAAATCGGATAGTATAAACATGATATGATACAGTATCACCACACATGATACAGTTTGAGACCAATAATATGCACTATCATCTCAACTTGATACACAACACCATGATTGATATTCGCAATCTGCTTTGTCGAATGATAGATAAGGATAGCAACACCAATGTCAATCAAATACTGTAATTATAACATGGACCTTACAATAGACTACTTGCTTATAATTGGGACTCATTTTATTGATGTCTCATTTAGTATTTTGTCTGTGTGACTATTGTATGTATGACTATTCCTGATGACTATGTTTATTGCACAAAAGCCGATTAAATTTTAATCGTGATTAATTCCACGAGAACCATCAGCGGAGACGTCTTATCAAAAAGGCCTTCTCTGATTGGTTCTCGTGAAATTAATCATGGTTGAAATTTAACCGGCTTTCGTGCAATCGGCTTATGTGTTTTATGACGATAAATAATTATTCTATTCTATTCTTACTTTCTTGCAGTTCTAGATTCATGGGGCAAATTTCCATCAAGTGTGTTGCGAGGAAATATCATTCAATTTGGAAATTTTGACCAGTGCATAAGGACCAATGAGCGTTACTGTCTTCTCACTCTCTCTCTCCCCAAGCTGAAAGCATTTGACCATCTCATTCACTCGCATCATATCCTCGCCAGTACCATGGAAGATGTAAGTCACTCTTCCAAATAATATTTCATTCGCATATGTGTTATTTATCACGTTATAAATTTGATACAAAGATTGTCTGAATCATATTTTATTTCGCACTAACCTCTCTAAGTGAAGTCCACGGTATAATGGCAGTGAAGAAAGATTCAGATTCAGATTCCTTTATTCATGTGTTTAACAAAACATGATTCAACTCACGTTCTAGCGTTAAAAATTATTACCAGTAGCGGTAAAATTAGATGGTGAATCAAATTAAACTGATGAGTTCTACAATAATATTGAGCAAAAATAATGATGAAAAATGCAAAAGTTGAGGTACTACTGTAATGTTTTCACATGAAACGGTGAAGTTTGGACCTTAAGAAGTCCATTCTCAGAGAGGGTATCAAGGATAGGAGAACAACCGATGTCAATGCCTTCTATAGACGGTAGCTGATACATGTTAATTGATATGATATTAACTGTTCATTCTCGTTTAAAGTAATCAATTATATTTTATGAAGCAATAAATTGTATTTTTCAATAATTTCATAATGAATTGTCATAATTAAGATGAAATATTTTGTTGATTAACTATTAGGGCCGGTTTCCGAGCTCGAGATTTAGTCCTAGACTTTAAACAGATGGAGTCAGAAAATTGGCTTTCCAAAACGAGCCTAGTCGCAGCTTTTATGACAGTAGTCGTAGTTTTTATTTTCTCATTTCTATAATTGGAAACGTTTTTCCTTGACGAAATTAGACATTCCTTAATAATTCAAAATAGCTGAAACTTTACACTATTTTCTCTTTATTTTATTTTGTTTTCAATTTCCTAATTTCTCGAAATTTAAATTCAAACGTGACTATGACAATGACTGCGACTACGCCCCGTTTCGGAAAGCTAATTTTCTGACTCCAGCTGTTTAAAGTCTAGGACTTAGCTAAATCCCGAGCTCGGAAACCGGCCCTTAATCGATATTGTTAAAAGACGATCTGGCAACAGAGCAAAGCAAGAAATTGTTAGCGCTGTCCGCTTTGTTGAATGATACAACCACAACCAGATACAGTATCAATAGACATGACACAGTTCAAACCAATATGATACACTATCACCTCATAAAATGATACAGTATCACCACACATGATACAGTTTCAAACCAAAATGATACACTATAATCACAACTTGATACAACTCCATGATTGATACATTCGCTATCTGCTTTGTCGAATGATAGACAAGGATAGCAACACAATTGCTGATCAAACACTGCCATTATAACTTGGATCTCACTATAGTATTATATCCTTTACAAATTGTCTTTTATCCTAGTTTTTTAATTAATTTGTTTGTATGTTTTCAGTCAGGCCACCGTGTCCCAGTAAGCTTCTCGTTGGTGCAGTGGGGTGTATGTGTGCCCAGCTCCTGTGGGGCTACAGACATTGAGTCAGCACTTCGCACCAATGTGGCCACACACGCTCATGCAAACGGGGTCGAAGTCAGGGTGGAAGACAAGATGTGTCAAGCCAGGAAAGACCCTTTGCCTGCTCCCAAGTATGGCATGAGGATTGCCTTGTGAGTTCATTTGTTCATTAATTCATAATTTATTCAGTCATTCATTCATTCGTTCATTCGTTGATTCGTTCATTCGTTCATTCGTTCATTCGTTCATTCATTCATTCATTCGTTCATTCATTCATTCATTCATTCATTCATTCATTTATTCATTCATTCATTCATTCATTCATTCATTCATTCATTCATTCATTCATTCATTCATTCATTCATTCATTCATTCATTCATTCATTCATTCATTCATTCATTCATTCATTCATCATTCATTCATTCATTCATTCCTTCATTCATTCGTTCCTTCATTCATTCATTCAAACATGACCACACACGCACAGGCGAGATGTCAGGTGACAGGTGAACATCGCAGCGTTTGTGTGTTCTTTCATGTCATGAATACTCGCCTGAGTCTGGCCACTAACGGTCGGACAAGTGTGTACATGCATGTTTATCATTCACACACACATGTTCATCATGCATTTTTTGTTATCAGCAAGAGGCTTCTAGCATAAAATTTGAAAAATCAGTTAATACAGAAGTGTCTATTTGAATTGTTTAAACATAAATTAAATAGAATTGACAACACAGTTGATATAGAGGTGGTAAATTGAATTGTTTTCAATTGAATAGTTGATTTGACATAATAGTGAAACCATAGATAAACAATAGCATGAGTAGATATCCCATGGTATACGGCGTTTATGTCGCAACTTTTACTGTTATCTCAAGCCAATAGTCCATGTAGTTCTCTCCTGTGAAGCTTTATGCCGCTGGTAGTCTCTGATATTGTGCCGTTCATACACTCTTACCCGGTCAAAACCTACAATAATCAACAGTAGTCGGCTTGAGATAACAGTAAAAGTTGGGACATAAACGCCCTATACCATGGGATATCTACTTACGCTATTGTTACTCTGTTTGTTACTTACTCTATTGTTACGCAATTTTTGGTGAAACAAACATCGGAATCTTTAAGTAGGCTAAATAGCATAGAGAAGAAGTTGCAGAAGAAGATATCCCATGGTATTGGTCGTTGGTTTTTCAAATTTCAAATCAATTTTCTCTCAACTCAATACGATTACTGTCGACTACTGTTTTATCAGTACTGTTTTGTTGGGGTGAGAAAACGGCACAGTATGAGAGACTACCAGTGTCACATAGCTTCACGAAAAACAACTACTAGGACTACCAACTTGGGTTAACAGTGAAATTTGGAACATATTCTATAGGACAATCGGCATGAGTTGACAATGAAATTTTAAACATACACTCCCTATACCATGGAATATCCTCTTATGCTGTATTTCTCTATGGCTATAGTAATACTTAATTTAAGGAGATAATCATTATGAACCAAAATTGAAATAAAAATTCCAGTTTACCGTATTATGCATGAATTTGAAATTATCAAATTTGCATTAATTTTTTTATCAAGGGTTCAAAATTCTCTTAGCTCTCTGATTCCTTCTCCTTCTGTATAATCTAGTGATATTCATCTCAGTTATTCCACAATTCCTCCATAAACAACTGACCTCTTTTTATTAATTGAATGCTCACCTATTATAATAAATATTCTTCTAATAATTTTCAGATTGGTGTTTGGCATACTGATATCATCATGTATAGCTGCCACGTTACTAGACAGTGATAGCTACAGGTCGAGGAGACCCAATGGTAAGTTATATTATAGATTACTGAATATTATTTCGAAAAATATTTACTGAAAAATAGAGATGAGAAAAATCATAAGCAATGTATTTTTCGTGAATAATTTCGAAAGGGATAGGATATAATCCAACAATCTTAATTTTCCATTACAACTTCTTCTTCTTTGTCTTTTTTTTTAATCAAAAACATATTTTCAGAAAATTTCACCACCATTTTTTAGCTCTCTTTTTTATCTATTTCTCATGAATGAGATCATGTTTTCTATACGATTTTGTAGATAATTTTCTCGTCTACAAAATTGAATATAAGTTGAATTTCACTACGATGGACCGTTCAGGAGTTATAAACGAAAAACTAGACCAACTACAAATTTTTGCGATTTTCGATATTATCCTTTCAGAATCACTCAGATCTCAGTTCCCAATCAAACCGACCACAAAAATTCACAGACCGTACGCTGCTGACACCTAGTGTCAGAAAATGTACCTAACTTCAACTCCACAAGCCAAACAACTTTGTAACATGGTTTCAGTTTTATGGAAATTACAGACTTTAATGCCTCTTAATCGATAAAAATTTCAACAATAAATCAAGAGGAGAATCTCCTCTATCAAATTGTGCTGATAATTGATCAGTGTGCTAGTATTTGACAAACATTTCTAGAAAGAAACCTGAAGAGCTGTTTCAATCGGTTCAATTCACTTCAATGCTTTAGCAATTCGTATTTATTTCTCAGACTTGTAAGAAGATGAAATTCTAGTTTAATCGATAGAAAATTGTATGTTCTAAATTTTTTATTCCATTAAATTTTCCCGTTAAATCCAGGTAAAGTCACAATTTCCATAAAACTGGAGGACTGCTTATTTTCTGATCTGGGACTTGCCATCTTTCTCATCTCTACGTAGTTCCACGCTTCTCCGCTAGATAGCGCGGGGGTTCCCAATCTGAATTCTAGCAGCCTGGCTCCCAGCTCACAGCTTCTTGAGTTGCTTTGGCTTCAGAATATTGGGAGTGTGGACAAAGTACCTTCTTCAGATTTTCGCTAATAACTTTTCTTCTTCTTCTTCTTCTTCTTCTTCTTCTTCTTCTTTCTTCTTCTTCTTCTTCTTCTCTTCTTTTCTTCTTCTTCTTCTTCTTCTTCTCTTCTTCTTCTTCTCTTCTTCTTCTTCTTCTTCTTCTTCTTCTGATGTGTTTTTCACTGAAGAAAAACTGGAAAGAAAGAAAGAAAAAACTGACAGACCTGAGACCGATGTGTTTTTCACTGAAGAAAAACTGGAAAAAACTGACAGACACTGAGACCGCAATGCAGAAGAATCGACTGTCTGAGTGGAGTGAGATTATGAGCGCTCTCGCTCTACTCTTCTCTCAACCAGTTGAAAACTCTTCTAAAAATAGTTACCACTTTAAAGGGTGGTAACTTGTGCTTAAACCACCAATGAAGCTGATTTACTGTAGTAAACGTTTTAGTGGAGGAAAATCCCTTTTCACACCTTAAGCTCTGACGCGATTTCTGAGCTGAAGGTGTCCTCAGGGCTTCACGGTCTCACAACCAAGCCGACTGGCCGATTCATTTCAAAAAGGCTGGTTTAACGTACTTATTGAAAAATATCACAAGTCGTGGGAGGGCCTTGTAGCCTTTTCTTATTAAAATAAAAAAAGAGGGTGATTTTTAGAAAATCTAATCTCTTTATCCATCGGCTCTGTAGAGGTTCAAATCGAACCCTACAGACCAAGGCCCGGCCTACCTCATGATACAAAATGGGATATCCCGGGTGAGAGTGTAAGAATGGCACAGTATAATATGAGACACTATACTAGCGTCACATAGCTTCACCAAAATTAACTACTAGGACTATCGGCTTGAGCTAGCAGTGAAATTTGCAACATAAACGCTCTCTACCATGGAATAACTTATTTTTCTATATTTTCTTCATGGTTTAACTTTCCTCTATTGTTGTGAATAACAAGTCACTCAAATTGTTTCAATGAATATTATTTTCAAGTTCTTCTTCTTCTTACAAACAAGGATTAGGCTTCAACCTGTTCCGACTCACATCTAGCCAATTATTCTTCAAATAAAGATATAAAAATCCTATTATTGCCACCGCTTGCGTGGTCTGCCAACATCTCTTTTGCCTACTGGCTGATAACTATAGTGTCGGTTGCACAAAAGCCGGTTAAATTTTAACCGTGATTAATTCCACGAGAACCAATCGGAGAAGCCGTCTTTTCAAAAACGCCTTTTCTGATTGGTTCTCGTGGAGTTAATCACGGTTGAAATTTAACCGGCTTTTGTGCAACCGGGCCATAGACTTTAAGGGCCGGTTTCCGAGCTCGGTATTTAGCCAAGTCCTAGACTTTAAACAGCTGGAGTCAGAAAATTGGCTTTCCAAAACGGGGCGTAGTTGCAGCTTTTATAAAAGTATAGTCGTAGTTTTTCATTTTCTCATTTCCATAATTGGAAACGTTTTTCCTTGACGAAATTAGACATTTCTTAATAATTCAAAATAGCTGAAACTTTACATTATTTTCTCTTTATTTTATTTTGTGTTCAATTTTCTAGTTTTTCGAAATTTAATTCGAACGTCACTATGACAATGACTGCGACTACGCCCCGTTTTGGAAAGCCAATTTTCTGACTCCAGCTGTTAAGTCTAGGACTTAGCTGAATCCCGAGCTCGGAAACCGACCATTCATATCTTATAGTATAGTAAATATAGTATTTTCAAGTTTATTTCGGAATTTGCAAGATATGAGAATTAATTAACAAATATTTTTTGTTTTAGATAACTGGTATGGCATGGTCAACAATTGGCAGAACAGCTATTATTCCACGGACGCTTTCATATTCATGAGTGGTCTCCTAACTGCAAGAAGTTTTTGAATGAACTTAGCCGCAAAGGAAAACTGGACGTCAAATCAAGATTAATCTCAAGAATTTTCAGGTATTTTTACAATGTTTGTATTATAGAATTAGTATTCTACTGTAGCCTATAATTTTAAAACGTTAATATCTATATGTTATTTTCATGATAAAATATTTTATGATAACTATGTTTAGAGAGCTCACGTTGATACAGTGTTTAAAATATAACAGAGTTCTTCTTCCTCTCTCTTCTTTATTTCTTCAAAATATTCACTTTCTCTGTATAGGGATATCACTATTAGAATAAATAAAATAAAAATATCATTCAGTAGGCCATCATCCTATATTTTGTCCTATACTACACGAGCAACTTCTGTTTATATGTTTAGATGCTTGGATGTTTAGATGTTTATATTTCACCGGATCTCGAAAACGGCTCTAACGATTCTCACCAAATTCAGAACATAGTAGGTTTATAATATAAAGATTTGATTGCACTGAGTCTCATCCCTGGGAAAACTCGCTGAAGGACATTAAAAGGATAATTATCATTCATCCTTGGAAAAACAGGTGATAATAATTATATTATCGTCTGTTTGTGATGGAAGTGAGTGAGCGAGTTCATGAGTGTGGGACTATGTCAATATTATGACTCAGCTTTTTAATCATTCAATCAGTTACTTAGTGCCGGATGCAAAAGAGGCGGGCTATTTTCAATCCTGATTAATTCCAGTAGATCCATCTTTTTGAAATGGTCTTCTCTAATTTGGTTCAAGTGAAGTTAATCAGGATTAAAATTTAACCGTCTTTTGTGCAACTGGGCCTTAGTAAGGGAAATTTTGCATTCCTCTGGGGATTAATCTCAATTTACTGTGATTAAATAGAACATTTCTGTATGAATGTTATTGTAATTTCTTCTTTCGTAATAAATTTTTATGCTTTTTTACTCCAGAGCGAAGCTCGGTCACCGATATTTAGTACTTATAGGCCATGTATCAACTCATGAGAGTCATTTGAGAATAGGTTTGAGAATATTTTTGAAAATGACTATCATCTCCTGAAACATTTGATGCACTAATAAAATATAAAAGACTGCCGTACTGAATGATATTTCCATTTCATCTTATTTCAAGACCATTTTATCTTATAGTCTACCTCAATAACTTATATTAGCCAGTTTGTTAAGAACATTATTACCTTACGGTATATATATGGACTTGCTTTGTTTCCACAAGTTCAAAAGAACAAGAACACCTCATTTATAATGAAATTAATCACTACGTTCATCCACAGAATACAAGGAGTTTTCTCTGGTTCATCCAATTCAACTCTATGTTTTAATACTGTTTTCTATTCTAGGTTTAACTCTATTCCTGAAAAATTCTGTCTGGGTATTTCTCATTGTATTTATTTATTTCATTTTACTATAAATAGTACAGGCTCAGCCTAGTTTTTCCTCCAATGTCATAATTGTATTATAATTATAGTATCTTATACAATAAATGAATGAATGAAAAAATTAATATTTTTTACAAAGAAGCACTGGGAGAGAAAAACTAAGGATACTCCTTGTGCTATTTCTCTCCCAAATTCAGATCACAAGTCCAAAATAGGGTTATATGGTTTCACTTTTCTAACATTTAGTCTATTTTCACTAAAAAACAACGGAAACTAAGAATTTGTTTTAATTGAAACATTGATAGATACAATATAATTCTCTACTATGAATGATTGGGGAAGGAACAACAGGCTTGTCCAAAACTGTTCCTTTCCCAATAATTTTGGATAGAAATTCGTACTAATGATTCATCTAAACTTCACTCCATTTAATATTAATTGTCTCATTTTCTAGGCTGAGTCCCAACTTGATGGCTGTAATTCTGTTTGCCACATGGATATTTCCGAATATCAACTGGGGTCCCCTCTGGCCTCAAGTTGTTACAACACACTCCCAACTCTGTCGCAAATATTTCTGGCGAAATATGCTCTACATTCACAATTTCTTCCCCTTTGAAAAGATGGTGAGTGATCGTATTCTTTCAAATTCCTTCCCTATTCAATATTTGGTGATTTGTTGAATACAATAATTTAATGATAAAGTATAAACTTTCCTATAATTAGATTAGATTTTTGAAAAAATTAAAAAATCGAATAACCATTTTTTCAATACTATATATTTCTCACAACATGTTCTGACTGTTCATGTGATTTTCAAGTTCTAGATTTTCCTATGGCACAACTCACACTTACGCGACTCAGGTCGAAAAGAGACTCGACTCTAGTCGAGAGCATGTGTTTTCAAATGGTAACATTCGCGGAGACTAGATTCGACTGGTCTGAGTGTCACCATTTGGAAACACATGCTCTCGACTAGAGTCGAGTCT